>NW_027454426.1:25000-80073 GCF_040206685.1 Ascaphus truei | reverse complement strand
TCAATTATTACTCTGTGCACCATGTAACTCCCCCAACGCCTCTACTGACACCCCTCAAATCACACGCTGGGGCAGAGACGCAGAATGTGAAACATCTCATTATAATCTGTGCACCATGTAACTCCCCCAACTCCTGCTGACACCCCTCATATCACGCTGGGACAGAGAGACACAGAATGTGATACATCTCATTATAATCTGTGCACCATGTAACTCCCCCAACTCCTCCTACTTACACCCCTCAAATCACACGCTGGGCAGAGACGCAGAATGTGATACATCTCATTATAATTTGTGCACCATGTAACTCCCCCAACTCCTCCTACTGACACCCCTCAAATCACACGCTGGGGCAGAGACGCACAATGTGATACATCTCATTATAATCTGTGCACCATGTAACTCCCCCAACTCCTCCTGACTGACACCCTCAAATCACACGCTGGGGCAGAGACGCAGAATGTGATACATCTCATTATAATCTGTGCACTATGTACTCCCCCAACTCCTCCTACTGACACCCCTCAAATCACACACTGGGCAGAGACGCAGAATGTGATACATCTCATTATAATCTGTGCACCATGTAACTCCCCAACTCCTCCTACTGACACCCCTCAAATCACACACTGGGGCAGAGACGCAGAATGTGATACATCTCATTATAATCTGTGCACCATGTAACTCCCCAACTCCTCCTACTGACACCCCTCAAATCACACGCTGGGGCAGAGAGACGCAGGATATGATGGACCTAGCCTTAGCTGCCACCTCCAGCTTCAGACCATGGCATCTTTTTCTAGCCCTCCTCTCTCTCTCTGAAATATGCTTCCCTCCTATTCCCGCTAGGTTCTTTTCATGTACACCGTACTCTTGAACGCTATAAACTTATCAACGCTCATTTCAGTTGGAGTACAGCATCTCTTCTTAATGTGGACTCCTTTAAAGATGTCCACTAGGGAAAATGAGAATAAATTAACAATGAAATACCGGCATTGGGACCCCAAAGCCCCCCCCCCCAGACATTCCCATGATATTGAACGAGACAAAAACCTCCATTCCCATATTGACAGTGGAGATCCTCCCCTCTGCGTGATACTCTCACCACTGTGACTGTCACTGTCTCATGTTCGAGGCATTCATTTAAATACATTAAAAAAAAATGAAACAAAAAACCTGGTGAGAGCCCAGAGGTGAAAGGAGACGGGCGCGCGTTGGTCCTTTTGTCTTTGCTTTGTGTTGGGATGCCCGGCCAAGAAGAGGCGAAATTAAAATGAACCACATAACTGTCTGGGTTTTATTCAAATCAGGCAATTAAAACATTAAGGTAAGATGTCGAGGGAACTTGGAAAGGCCTCTTTGGAATTGCAGCAGGAGAGCAAGGACCGAGGGGGTTTTATAATCTTCCCGTAAGAGACTTTAACCAGATTATAGTGAAATTACTTTGTATTATCACCAGGCCGACGATGAGAGGGAAGGTCTTGTTCCTTTAAGAATTAAGGGGGTAAGACCCCCTACTCTGGGCGAAACACAGCGCTGTGTGACTGTGAAGCTGTATACCCCTTGCTCTGGAATCTCTGTTCAATGGGCCTTAAATGTTTCCAAGCAAGGGAAGACCGTTTCACAGCGTAGTGATCAGGAGCCTACGAGAGTAGCGGGATTGCACGCACACCCCAATTATTTTGGCACGTGGCAAAAAGCATATATAATGAGAGCAAATCAGTGCCGTGTATATTACATTGTAATGCAGCCGATTCCACAGTATACACACCGACCGCGCAGCGCTCGAGCGGACGCAGCGCTCGGCCAGAAACACTCGAGGTTGTTAAAACCCTCTTCATTCTGCTAACCCATGCGGCAGTGAAGGGGTTAACAATAACATTGCCCTTATCTTACCAGTGCACTATTAAACATATATATATATTACTGCCCCCCATACCCTTCCAATCAGAATAACTGTGCCCCCTTCCGAGTCCTCCCGGCCACTGATAATTATCAGCTAATAAAATATGCCATTAATGGCTTGGGACGGCCGCGGCGGTCGGCGGGATAACTTCCCCGCATGTCCCGGGCCGGACCATTTAAACAAGTGAATTCATATGAGGGCTGAGGCATTGGGCACGCTGCAAATCACATGACAGGGTCATCATGCAGAACCCCGTGCCGTGCCGTACCGTGCTGTACCATGTCGTGCCGTGCCGTACCGTGTCGTGCCGTGCCGTGCCGTACCATGTCGTGCCGTACCGTGCCGTACTGTGTCGTGCCGTACCATGTCGTGCCGTACCATGCCGTGCCGTGCCGTACCATGTCGTGCCGTGCCGTACCATGTCATGCCGTGCCGTACCATGTCGTGCCGTGCCGTGCCGTACCATGTCATGCCGTGCCGTACCATGTCGTGCCGTACCATGTCGTGCCGTACCATGTCGTGCCGTGCCGTACCATGTCGTGCCGTGCCGTGCCGTACCATGTCGTGCCGTACCATGTCGTGCCGTACCATGTCGTGCCGTGCCATGCCGTGCCGTACCATGTCGTGCCGTGCCGTACCATGTCGTGCCGTACCATGCCGTGCCGTACCATGTCGTGCCGTACCATGTCATGCCGTGCCGTACCATGTCGTGCGTGCCGTACCATGTCGTGCCGTACCATGTCGTGCCGTGCCGTACCATGTCGTGCCGTACCATGTCGTGCCGTGCCGTACCATGTCGTGCCGTGCCGTACCATGTCGTGCCGTACCATGTCGTGCCGTACCATGTCGTGCCGTGCTGTACCATGCCGTGCCGTGCCGTACCATGTCGTGCCGTGCCGTACCATGTCGTGCCGTGCCATGCCGAGCCGTGCCATGCCGTTCTGTGCCATGCCGTTCCGTGCCATGCCGTTCCGTGCCATGCCGTTCCATGCCGTTCCGTGCCATGCCGTGCCGTTCCGTGCCATGCCGTGCCGTACCATGTCGTGCCGTACCATGCCGTGCCGTACCATGTCGTGCCGTGCTGTACCATGCCGTGCCGTACCATGCCGTGCCGTACCATGTCGTGCCGTGCCGTACCATGTCGTGCCATGCCATGCCGAGCCGTGCCATGCCGTTCTGTGCCATGCCGTTCCGTGCCATGCCGTTCCATGCCGTTCCGTGCCATGCCGTGCCGTTCCGTGCCATGCCGTTCCGTGCCATGCCGTGCCGTACCATGTCCTGCCGTGCCATGCCGTGCCGTTCCGTGCCGTGCCGTACCATGTCGTGCCATACCATGCCGTGCCGTACCATGTCGTTCCGTGCCGTGCCATGCCGTTCTGTGCCGTGCCGTGCCATGCTGTGCCGTACCATGTCGTGCCGTGCCGTACCATGTCGTGCCATGCCGTTCCGTGCCGTGCCGTGCCATGCGTTCTGTGCCGTACCATGTCGTGCCGTGCCATGCCGTGCCATGCCGTTCCGTGCCATGCCATTCCGTGCCATGCCGTTCCATGCCGTGCCGTGCCATGCCGTTCCGTGCCATGCCATTCGTGCCATGCCGTTCCGTGCCGTGCCATGCCGTACCATGTCGTGCCGTTCCGTGCCATGCCGTGCCGTACCATGTCGTGCCATGCCGTGCCGTACCATGTCGTGCCGTGCCATGCCATGCCATGCCGTGCCGTACCATGTCGTGCCGTGCCGTACCATGTCGTGCCATGCCGTGCCGTGCCGTACCATGTCGTGCCGTACCATGTCGTGCCGTGCCGTGCCATGCCGTGCCGTTCCATGCCGTTCCGTGCCATGCCGTGCCGTGCCATGCCGTTCCGTGCCATGCCGTTCCGTGCCGTGCCATGCCGTTCCGTGCCATGCCGTGCCGTACCATGTCCTGCCGTGCCATGCCGTGCCGTTCCGTGCCGTGCCGTACCATGTCGTGCCGTACCATGCCGTGCCGTACCATGTCGTTCCGTGCCGTGCCATGCCGTTCTGTGCCGTGCCATGCTGTGCCGTACCATGTCGTGCCGTGCCGTACCATGTCGTGCTGTGCCGTACCATGTCGTGCCGTGCCATGCCGTTCCGTGCCGTGCCATGCCGTTCCGTGCCGTACCATGTCGTGCCGTGCCATGCCATGCCGTTCCGTGCCATGCCATTCCGTGCCATGCCGTTCCATGCCGTTCCGTGCCGTGCCATGCCGTTCCGTGCCATGCCATTCCGTGCCATGCCGTTCCGTGCCGTGCCATGCCGTACCATGTCGTGCCGTGCCATGCCATGCCATGCCGTGCCGTACCATGTCGTGCCGTGCCGTGCCGTACCATGTCGTGCCATGCCGTGCCGTGCCGTACCATGTCGTGCCGTACCATGTCGTGCCGTGCCATGCCGTGCCGTTCCATGCCATGCCGTTCCGTGCCATGCCATTCCGTGCCGTGCCATGCCGTTCCGTGCCATGCCGTTCCGTGCCGTGCCATGCCGTGCCGTGCCATGCCGTGCTCAGACGCGGACAGGCGGCTGTTAACCTTTCAGCTCCTGCAAAGCATCTCACTTTACACCTGCTGCCTCTGTGTGTCTTATCATTTAATTGTAAGCTCTTCTGGCCAGTCCTAGTGTTCCCCTTTGTAGCTCACGCTCCTATCTTGGCTGTATGTCTGCAGCTCTATTGGGCGCTCACTTTGCATCCCTGCGAATATGGTCATTACTGGGTGACTAAGGACCAGGATCACTAAGCGCCTTTAGCCTGTGTAACGCGACATCGACTCGTTTATTGGCCGGGGCCACTGTAATGGGGGGAGGTCGGGGACCTGCTTGTCACTCTCAGGCATGTTTCGGACCAGTTACGGTCTGGGGGAGGGGCGGGAGTGAGAGTGAAGGGAGGGGGAGGGGTGAGAGGGGGACAACAGGGGGGTAATAGGAGGAGGGGGTTGAGGGCGTGGGTAGCCATGCTGGTCCTTTCTTCCATGCAGTAACTAAGGAGGGAGAGGGAGTAGGGGGTATAATACCGTTTATTGGACCAACAAGTAGTTGATATGTTAAAAGCTTTCCAACCTCTCATGGTCCTTCATCTGGTTACCCCAGTGCCACAAGCTTTCCAACCTCTCAGCGTCCTACATCTGGTTACCCCAGTGCCACAAGCTTTCCAACCTCTCAGGGTCCTTCATCTGGTTACCCCAGTGCCACAAGCTTTCCAACCTCTCAGGGTCCTTCATCTGGTTACCCCAGTGCCACAAGCTTTCCAACCTCTCAGGGTCCTTCATCTGGTTACCCCAGTACCACAAGCTTCCCAACCTCTCAGGGTCCTTCATCTGGTTACCCCAGTGCCACAAGCTTTCCAACCTCTCAGGGTCCTTCATCTGGTTACCCCAGTGCCACAAGCTTTCCAACCTCTCAGGGTCCTTCATCTGGTTACCCCAGTGCCACAAGCTTTCCAACCTCTCAGGGTCCTTCATCTGGTTACCCCAGTGCCACAAGCTTTCCAACCTCTCAGCGTCCTTCATCTGGTTACCCCAGTGCCACAAGCTTTCCAACCTCTCAGGGTCCTTCATCTGGTTACCCCAGTGCCACAAGCTTTCCAACCTCTCAGCGTCCTACATCTGGTTACCCCAGTACCACAAGCGTTCCAACCTCTCAGCGTCCTACATCTGGTTACCCCAGTGCCACAAGCTTTCCAACCTCTCAGGGTCCTTCATCTGGTTACCCCAGTGCCACAAGCTTTCCAACCTCTCAGCGTCCTACATCTGGTTACCCCAGTACCACAAGCGTTCCAACCTCTCAGCATCCTTCATCTGGTTACCCCAGTACCACAAGCTTTCCAACCTCTCAGGGTTCTTTATCAGGTTTCCCCAGGGCCACAAGCTTTCCAACCGCTCGGGGTCCTTCATCTGGTTACCCCAGTGCCACAAGCTTTCCAACCTCTCGGGGTCCTTCATCTGGTTACCCCAGTGCCACAAGCTTTCCAACCTCTCAGGGTTCTTCATCTGGTTACCCCAGTACCACAAGCTTTCCAACCTCTCAGGGTCCTTCATTGGGTCCCACGCCCAGGTTGGACAGCTTGTAACAGATCAACTACTTGTAGGTCCAATAAAAGTTATCCTACCTCCTACTCCCTCACCCTCCTTTGTTATCTGACTTCATCTATTGTGATACATTTTGCAAATGTGTACACCAGGCATGCACAACTCGTAAAGCGAGAAGGGCCGAACTTCTCCAAGGAAAAAAAAAAGTTTGGCCGCACGGGTAAAATCATCATCATCATCTCTCCTCCAGCACCTCTCATCATCATCATATATCTCCCCCAGCACCCCTCACTATCAACCTTTGCGATACTCCCCATCTATCTCTCATACCCCCATCTCTCCCCCTCACCCACACACATAATACTCCCTCTCCACATCAAACACACAATACCCCCTGCACACCACACACATCTCACCCCCCCTGCACCTCACATCCTTCTCCCCCCGTGCACCTCACATCCTTCTCCCCCGTGAACCTCACATCATTCTCCCAACCTGCACCTCACATCATTCTCCACCCCTGCACCTCACATCACTCTCCCCCCCTGCACCTCACATCACTCTCCCCCCTGCACCTCACATCACTCTCCCCCTGCACCTCACATCACTCTCCCCCCTGCACCTCACATCACTCCCCCCCTGCACCTCACATCACTCTCCCCCCATGCACCTAACATCAATCTCCCCCCCTGCACCTCACATCACTCTCCCCCCATGCACCTCACATCACTCTCCCCCCCTGCACCTCACATCACTCTCCCCCCCTGCACCTCACATCACTCTCCCCTGCACCTCACATCACTCTCCCCCCTGCACCTCACATCACTCTCCCCCCCTGCACCTCACATCACTCTCCCCCTGCACCTCACATCACTCTCCCCCCTGCACCTCACATCACTCTCCCCCCTCCACCTCACATCACTCTCCCCCCTGCACCTCACATCACTCTCCCCCTGCACCTCACATCACTCTCCCCCTGCACCTCACATCACTCTCCCCCCTGCACCTCACATCACTCTCCCCCCGCACCTCCAATCACCCCCTGCACCTCCAACCACCCTCCCCTGCACCTCCAACCGCCCTCCCCTGCACCTCCAACCGCCTTCCCCTGCACCTCCAACCGCCCTCCCCTGCACCTCCAACCACCCTCCCCTGCACCTCCAATGACCCCCCTGCACCTCCAATGACTCCCCTGCACCTCCAATGAGGCCCCTGCACATCCAATGACCCCCCTGCACCTCCAATGACCCCCTCTGCACGTCCAATGACCCCCCTGCACCTCCATTCACCCCCCTGCACCTCCAATCACCCCCCTGCACCTCCAATCCCCCCCCTGCACCTCCAATCACCCCCTCTGCACCTCCAATCACCCCCCCTGCACCTCACATCACCCCTGCACCTCACATCACCCCTCCTGCACATCACCTCACCTGCACCTCACCCCCCCTGCATCTCACCTCACCCCCCCTACACCTCACCTCACCCCCCCTGCACCTCTCCTCAATGCACCTCACATCACCCCCTGCACATATCCACGTTGGGATCAGGGGGGGGGGGAGCGGCCGCAGAAGAGCTCAGCTGGCTGTGACTTCCCCCTCCGTCCCACATTGCTAAGGGAGCAGGGAGGGGGAGCGGGCCCTGTGCATGCGTGCCGGGACCGCAGGGAATTGCCGCCATTTTTTTTTTTTAAAGTTTTTTTTTTTTTTAATCTCATCGCGGGTTGCACAGAGAGGCCAGGTGGGCCTTATGTTGTGCAGGCCTGGTGTACACGCTGCAATCCCTTACAGCCAATTAAAACAAATCCTTCGGTCCAGCGGGACACGTGGCGGAGTTCCTTATAAAAACATGTATCCCTATGTTTCAACATTTCAATAAAAACAAATGTTGACGGCTTTTGGAGTATGTCTAGTGGACACACCGACAATGAAGGGACTCAAAGGGGAACACAATTAGTTTGAAATAAGTGATCCAAATAAAAACCATGAATTAAAATAGCTAAGAAACAAAATGACTTGACTGCTACTCTTGTATGGCAGTCAAAGAGCGTTTAGTCCGCGCTCTGGATGCAGAAAAGTAATTTCTCTCCTTCCTCTTGCTGTTCCTGTGATTTGAAGTGTCTCCCCCCACTCCAAGAAGGACCCCGGCGGAAGACTCCGTCGGCAGAACCAGGTAACCAAGGAAAAAAGCACAAGTGTGCACCAAGGTAAGAGTATGATGGTATAATATAACAACAATAATAAAAAACAATAATATAAAAACTTACATATGAGCCGGGCGATCCGAAGCGGACGTAAATCCGCCCCCAAAATATTCACCCACCTCTAGTAATATCTTCATCTGCCACATCAAAATGAAAAGGGCGTGTGAAAATATATCGAATGTATGGTCCCCCTTATGCCAGTCTGGCTTCACCACCATACATTACCTCTCCCTTTCCCAATGGTGAGACTCCATCGAGACTTAGAGGACTAGCTCTGCGGAGATGAGAATATCGCCACGGGAGTGAGGTTTTACAGGCCTGTAATAAGCTAGCACGCTACACCTGGGGCTCAAATAAGAACCCCCACTGGCTTTGTTGAAGAATTCATGTGTTGCCAGAGCCGTCTGTGCTATGAGCAGTGCCAACTCTAGCAGGCCCTGTGAATACTAAGCCACAGCTGCACTGGTCTCTGTTTGTTTTTTTAGAAATAGCCAGACCAAATAGGACACTGGTTTAGAAAAACGGAGCATCCAGCACTCATTTAGGGCACACACCAGTTTGCTGTTTAACCCTTAGACCAGGTTTTAAGGATATCCCTGCTTCAGCACAGGTGGCTCAGTCAAAGATTGATTGAGCCCCCTGTGTTGAAGCAGGGATATCCCCATACCTGGCCTGTTGGTGGCTCTTGATGGCTGGAGTTGGGCACTTCATTGACAGTCAATGACTGAGCCACATGTGCTGAAGCAGGGATATCCCCAATACCTGGCCTGGTGGTGGCCCTTGAGGACTGGAGTTGGCCACGCCTGCCCTAGACGGCCAATGAGGCCAGCGTGCCTGCTTATTTAATCATCTTGTTTGGAGCAGTTGGCGTTGACTCTATACTGGCACAAAGTCCGATGCTTAACCCTAACCCAATTATACCCAAAATGGTCAAGTTCAAGGTCACCCTGAAATATTACTGTGACAAGTTCAAGGTCACCCTGAAATATTACTGTGACATGCCTTATTACATCACATCTGAGGTTCTAAGAAACCACCACTGAAAGATGCATATGTTCCACACTGCATAATATGTCTAAAAAATATATGAACCCTAGGGTTTGATGGGGAGGAGACGTGTAAGGGGCGATGGGGAGGGGAGGTGTCGGAGGCGATGGGGAGGAGAGGTGTAGGTGGCGATGGAGAGGAGACGTGTTAGAGGTGATGGGGAGGAGAGGTGTAAGGGGCGATGGGGAGGAGAGGTGTAAGGGGCGATGGGGAGAAGAGGTGTTAAGGGAACACCGACGATGGAGAGGAGTGGTGTAGGTGGCACATGAATTATGGGAAGAAGTGGTGTAGGAGGCACAGGGGCAATGGGGAGGAGTGGTGTAGGGGCGATGGGGAGGAGAGGTGTTGGGGCACACTGATGATTGGAAGGAGAGGTGTAGGGGGCGATGGGGAGGAGAGGTGTAGGGGGCGATGGGGAGGAGAGGTGTAGGGGGCGATGGGGAGGAGAGGTGTAGGGGGCGGTGGGGAGGAGAGGTGTTGGGGCCACATGGGTGATGAATGTTTAATTAATAACCTTTAAGTTCTGCTATATCAGCGTATGCTACGCTGGGTACAGCCACCCGAAATTCTGAAACGGAAGAACAAAGCAGGCGCTGACAAGAAGCCGTCCAACTATTGTTAAAAAATGAAAAAAAAAACTATTTTGAACTCTCTACATTGCCCTGGACAACCTCCCCCCGCCGGCGCCCCCCCCCCCCCATCCCCCTTCGGGCAACGCCGGGTAATTCCGCCAGGTTACTATATTCTGTAGTTTATGCACCATTTTAGTAACTCTTTTCTGCACAATCGCCATCCCTTGTCACTTTCAGGGTACGTCTTGGGGAAACTCAAAGGGTTAACATATCATATAGAAGGATTTAAATGGCGGATTGATATCACTTTATTGCATCCCTGACGTGTAGAGGTCGGGGTCCCAAATAAGTCATTTTAGAGGTACATCAAACAAGCTACAAACAGTTTGACTTGAAAGACTGATCTTCCGATGAGGTTTGGGTTACCGCTGATGTTAGAGACAGACCAAGCGGCACTTTATAAAAAATATATATTTTTTTGTTTTAATATATGCAGCCTTTGATTACCTTTATTGAAAACAAAATACCTGAGCTGCCGATCAATCCATTTTCCTGTGATCGATCAGCAAAGATCCTGCTTCCCCAGGGTTCACTAAATGGCCGCCTTTCAGTTTCAAATCAATTCTTCAGTCAGTGTAAATCAGCAGCTACAATGTATTCTTATATTACTAAGGTAACATTATCTAGTGTTACAGCTTGCAGCTCAAACTGCTGGGAACATTGGCAACAAATTATCACAAACAAGAAAGTGTTGCAAAGATCTTGCACTGCTGGGGAGGTGGGTTAAAGCCTGCTATAGAAATCAAAGGATGCCCAGTATATTAAAACTCATTAAAAATGGCATTTAATGATAAAAAAATGTAAGTATTATCTAATACTGCAGAAATAATTTATTTTAAAAAACCCACACATGTCGGATATTGAATGGAAGTCCACTCCAGTTATTGCATTAACTCTCTTCTGCCATTTTTACAGATACCATGGCGTGGTTATGTAAAGCAGATGCAAAGTGCACGGGCAGGGCCGCCAACAGGGGGGGACAGCAGCGACTACCTGCAGTTTCCCCTCTGCAGGTAAGCCGAGGCCTCCCCCTTCCCGGCTGCCGCCTCTCTCCTTTCTCTCCTACAGGACTGCAGGGCCCTCTCCTTCCCTCCGCCCATCTGTCCCTCTCTTCCTTGGCTTCGCGGGCCTGCTGTGCACTGGCCATGCTGCTCCAGCAGCCAACCCAAGGGCCCACAGGTAAGTCCCCAGCCCCCCGTGTGTGTGTCTGTCTTTGGGGAGGGGGGACCTATTGTGTGTATGTATTTGGGATGGGGGGCATATTGTGTGTGTGTGTGTATTTGGGGAGGGGGCTTTTTGTTTGTGTGTATATATTGGTTAGGGGGTTTGACTATGGGGGGAGAGGAAAGTGTAAGAGGGGGTGAGAGCGAGGAGGTGTGTAAGAAAGGGGGGGGTGTGTAAGAGAAAACAGAGGGGGGGGGTTCTCGCAAGGCTCGACACGTGGGTGGCCTCGGTGGAACCTTTAGTCCTGGGCCCCGGGAAAGCTGGCTGCACCCCTGTACATGGGATAGAAATTAGCATTCACACAATGCAAGCAGCTGAGCACTTCCAGTAACCCCCGCAGGCACCACGGCACAGATAGAGCAGGACCCGCATGGAAACATAACCACCTCTCACCCTCCCAAGGGCTGCCCCTCCCTCCCAAGGGCTGCCCCTCCATGTGTCCTGGGTAACGGGTGGCAGGCCTGAGACATGTGCCCGTGGGGCTACCTGGCTGCTCTATAAGGAGCACGTTTTTCACAGGCTGACAGTTTTTTAACCTTTACAAACCCGCATTTGGGATGTTAGTAAAATACCCGGTTCAGGCACACGATGTCCCGAACGTTCCCTCGGCCAGGGTTGCACCCAAGAAGATCATGATACACGGCAGTTTAGGGCAGGGGGTGCGCAACTCCAGTCCTCAAGACCCTCCAACAGGTCAGGTTTTCAGGATATCCCAGCTTCAGCACAGGCGGCTCAATCAGAGGCTCAGTCTTAGACTGAGCCTCTGATTGAGCCACCTTTGCTGAAGCTGGGACTTATTGAGCCACCTGTGCTGAAGCAGAGACTGATTGAGCTACCTGTGCTGAAGCTGGGACTAATTGATCCACCTGTGCTGAACCAGGGATATCCTGAAAACCTGACCTGTTGGGGGGTGGGGTGGGCTTGAGAACTGGAGTTGAGCACTTCTGGTTTAGGGTTTCTCTGCCTAATGTACTCTATATATGAGGGTGCCTATGTGCTAAGATGATATTTTAAACCTTTTTTGTGCATAGCTAAAAAGCAATGCAACCCTTCTTAAAATGTGCCTCATATGTCTGCCCTCTTCTTCATGGCAGAAAAGCAGGGGGCGCAATGTGACCGGCACAAAAACCCAATCACCTCTTCAGTTCAGTTAGCACAACAGAGAGGGAACATTTTTGTATATTTATCTAAAAAAAAATGAGGCTTTTTAAAAATCCATTCGGCGTTTTCATGCATTTTGACATGTACCTTAGATCTGATATCAGATAGACTATTATTGCAAGGAGTGTAATAAAAGCTTCTTTCTGGTATCTTTAGGAGTTCTTGCTGTCTACTTAATCTGTGTCTATCTCCAAGGTAAGTCAATTCCTTTATTCCTACATTCACAGCACGTTGGGCATGTTTACTAACCGATGCTAAGCTATAAGGCATCTTAAGACCCAATCACGTGAATTGTCAGTTTGGTGGCTGTATGACTTTGCACCACTTGGTAAACCTTGGCCTTTATCTGCTGTTACAGTATTATCTCCCGTAAATTGCGTTACAATACAAGGAAACATATCGCGGTATTTTTATTAACCTCTCTTCTGCCAGCAAAGCATTGCCGCGTTCTGACAGCAAAACGCATATTGCGACCGGTTTTGATTTCCTAATAGCGCAAGAAAATAATTAGCAGCCATAATTAGACAATATTAAAAATGATTGAACTTGATTGGTCTATTTCATATTTAAACGCATTATCCTGTAACCTTTGCCAGAATCAAATCTCTGCCACTGTTTAGCCGCTTCTCATCTCGCCGCCGGCTGCTTCCCGCCAAGGTAAATCTCTAACCTTACCCTAAAAAAAACCTTATTTTAACCCTTAATCCTAACACTACCCCCTACCCTAAAAAACCCTCATCCCAATCCCTAATACTAATGCTACCCCCTACGCTAAAAATGTTAACCAATTACCCTAATAACCTTAACCCCTTACCCCTACCCTAATCCACTACCCTAAAAAGATTAACTGCATACCCTAAATCCCCTAACCACATACCCTAATCCCCTAACCCTAAAAACTTTAACCCTTTACCCGAATCCCCTACCCAAAAAAACTAACCCCATACCCTACAACACCTATACTTAGGCCCCCTGCCCTAACCGCTAAAACAATCCTTAAATGAATTTACCTAATTGGCGAATCGGCCACCACCAAATGTCTGATTCCGTCCGGTAATGCGTTGCGTTAACGCCGGTACGTGTTTTTACCGATCGGAATAATTTGTGCGTCAACTTGGTGGTGAGGGTGTGGGGGGGTGTCTTTTTTTTTTTTACATCTGCATCTAGGAGACCTCACTTTAACTGCTGTAGGTAAAGGAAATCCCGTTACATTCCACGTGTGCGATTCTTGCTCCGTGCTGTGTGTGCAACGTGGAAGAATTCGCAAAGAATTTAAATTCCCATCAAATCTTTATTACGGCTTCGTGCATTCTGTCTCCTAATATTCCGCCGGCCCCATCGGCACGCTAGGATCAACAGACTCCCCGAAATCGAGCCCCCTCTATTCATCTTACTCAACGGTAATTATTGGGGACGTGTTGTTTTTAAAATCCGGTTCTTGGCAGCGGCTTGAAACCCCGTCCTAATAAGTGTTTGCTTTTCTGGAGGTAATATGGAAACGTGAATTGGGAACGGGGAGACGCGATATGCGATGGGTTTGATAAATGAAAAATACAATCCTAGTGACACCAGTTCAACGGAGAGTGATTTCGGAGCCTGAACTTCGTGCCCCTTTTTCTTACACAAAACGGATTTCTTGACAAGACAGGTTTATTAACCCCCCCCCCCTCGCCCCCGCTCCCCCCCACTGGCGTCTCTATAAACCCCATATGTTGCTGGGGCGGACTTTGGGATACGAGACAAGAAATGTCTTCCTTGGTTCTGAAAATGGTGAAACAGATATTTAACCTTTGCTCTGCCAGGCTTGCCAGAGACACGTTTTTTTTTGCGGGGGGGGGGGGGGGGGTGGGGGGGGACTAGTTGGCAACAGAACACACCGTTGCCGACGGCGTATCTTTAACCCTTTGCGTGTCCGTGGCGTAGTGACCTCATAGTGGGTTTTCAGGCTAGTTCTCTACGGGAGACGGCACCATATTCTGCGGTTCTGTGGAGCGCTGAACGCAATCTGGCCCAAAGAGGAACTGAAGAGGCGGACTCGTTTTGCTGTTTGTGTCATCAGTGACGCCACGATCATGTGACCGTGCCCAGGAAGAGGCCGGGTGATTGCGGTGTGCCGTAAGGGCTGGCGCAATCGGGAGCTACGGCCCCTCCAGCACTCAAAGCTTTTTTATTTTTCTTATGTAGTGCTGGCAAGCGCAATCAGCCCCTGACCCACAGAACTCACAATCTAATTTTCCGGCCTGAGGCGCAGGGAGATACAATAACTTGTCCGCGTTCACAAGGAGCTAGTATCAGGATTCAAGCGCTTAAAAAGCAGCGACTTTCACCTATCAGAACTTATTCTGAGGCTCTCTCAAATATATAATAGTAACAAATAATAATTGATTAATAACGATATCGCCGCTTTAATCACATCCTTTCTTTGTTGTATAGCCGTCTGCAGGTCTATAGTAAAATACGAAACATTTTATTGGCTGGCAGAAAGCAGAGAGCTGCGCTAGAAATAACAGACACCCTGCCTGTTCTCCTGTGTACATTAGCAAGTCGTCTTATGGATTCTGTGCACTTCCTGAATAACAATCATGTTACATGTGTTGGCATATCCAAGCCTGCTGGACATTTCTAAACTCTCCCATCACCTTTGGGACGTTCCTGCCCAGCAAACGAAACTCGACTTGGTAATTACTAATTTCGGTGACGCTAATGAATTGAGCAGTGCGGGTTGGGGCTGGAAACAGGCAGGCTGTGTTCTGCAGGCGAGTTGCAGCTTCTTAAACACTTTCCACTGGGCGAGCCCTTGGGTTAGATCAGCCACTTTGCTCTGTGTTGGGGTATAACTGCTGTGTACCTGAGTGATTTGTAAAGAGACAGAAATATGTGTTCAGCAAGATCACGTCAACGATGGGGTAACCGCTGTTTTTATGTTCCATTGCTTTGCACCAAGATAACAGTATGCCTTGTGTTACCTGTGCTCCTCTAGTGCCAATGAGTGATTTGGGGAGCGGTTAGGGGAGCGGTTATATGAGCGGTTATAGGAGCAGTTACAGCAAGAGAGTCCGAAGCGCACTCACATCCCGGTGGGAATGAAAAACAGAGAAAAAGAACAAAAAAAGAAAGACAGCCGTGTAGCGCTGTCAGAATTGATAAAAATCAGTAAAAAATATATAGTGATACTACTCACATTTTAAGTGAGAAATATAGGCGTTTCGGTTGTTCCGCGTAACCAACTCATATGGTGCAAGAGACCATCCACTGAAGGTGCCGGACACTCGCAGGAAGACCAGGCAGGGACAAAGGGATAATGTGGATAACTTTATGTGCAGAATGTAATAAAAACAGTAAACACCTAGGTGTCCGGCTCCACTGAATGACTTCCCCAGAGCAGCTTCCACTCCTGTAGGGGTCCCGAGTCTCCAGGCAGCGCTGGATGCAAGTCTTGGAGGAGCAGGTTCAAATTTCCCACTCAACATAGCAGGCAGCCTCAACTTCGGGTCTTTGGCACGTCCTCAGAGCCCACCGCGTAGTCTGCCTGCCCAGGATCGATCGGAGGTAGTCAAGTCGGCCGCGGATTTTCTAGGGTTCCCCTCTCCATAGAGAAAAATGGAGAATGGGGCAGCGACCAATCACAGCACAAATGCTCTGTAAAGAGCCAATCACAGCGTGAGGGCTTGCCTGTGATGGCCAATCTGGGCTGGGGGTGTGACGGTGAGGCTGAGGCAAGGAGGGTGGGAATTACGAACCGACCAATGAGAGCAGCGCCTACCTGCTCTGAGTGCCGGCTCGCTATCGCCGGAGGAGATAGGCACCTCTCTGTCTGGGCAGACAATAGCTCCCATCTTCGGACCAACATCTCCCAGATAGGAGGGCTGACCATCCCCACCCTCCATTGTCTCCAACCTCCCCATTGAGCCAGCTCAACCCGGGTTCCAGGGCATGCAGACTGGATAATTGTATCACCAGCCTCGCATACCCAGGAGCCAAAGGAATACAGTTACCATGACACAACATACAGGGAGCAGTTAGGGGAGCAGTTATAGGGAACAGTTAGGGGAGGGGTTATAGGAAGCAGTTACAGGAGCAGTTAGGGGAGGGTAGGGTGACCAGATTTTGAAAATGAAAAACCGGGACATTTTTTTTTTTTACATAAGTTTATTTATTGTAGTACACTTATACTTTACTACCATTAGTCCTTGTTACATAGTTACGTGTGTGTGTGTGTGTGTGTGAGTGTGAGTGTGAGTGTGAGTGTGTGAGTGTGAGTGTGAGTGTGAGTGTGTGTGTGTGTGTGTGTGTGTGTGTGTGTGTGTTGACCTCACTAATCGAAGAAAAAAAAAGCCAGATGTGAATGATTCTGAACCCATTAACTAGTGTCAGGATGCCCGCTCTTCACAATTTCTAAAGCAACAATCCCGCCTGGGATCTTACCTGATCCGCAGTCCCTCAAGGTACTATACTGGAGGGGAGGTGTTCCCTACCTGTCTTCCGATGTCTCCAGTGTGAAAATTGAGTCAGATCTGGAAGAAAGTAGGGTAGGTTACTTCGGTGTAGGTATACGGCAGTTAAGATAAGAGAGGGAGACAGGGAGGGAGGGAGAGGGAGTCAGGGAGGGAGGGAGAGGGAGTCAGGGAGGGAGGGAGAGGGAGTCAGGGAGGGAGATGGAGTCGGAGGGAGAGGGAGGGAGGGAGACGGAGAGGGAGGGAGACAGGGAGAGGGAGACAGGGGGAGAGGGAGACAGGGAGGGTGAGGGAGAGAGGGAGACAGAGAGGGTGAGGGAGAGAGAGGGTGAGAGGGTGAGGGAGAGAGACAGAGAGGGTGAGGGAGAGAGACAGAGAGGGTGAGGGAGAGAGAGGGAGACAGGGAGGGGGAGAGAGGGAGACAGAGAGGGTGAGGGAGAGAGAGGGAGACAGAGAGGGTGAGGGAGAGAGAGGGAGATGGGGAGGGAGAGAGGGAGACAGACAGAGAGGGAGGGGGAGACGGAGGGAGAGAAAGGGAGGGAGAGAGAGGGAGACAGGGAGGGAGAGAGGGAGACAGAGACAGGGAGACAGGGAGGGAGACAGTGAGGGAGAGAGAGGGAGACGGAGGGAGAGAGAGGGAGACAGGGAGGGAGAGAGAGGATGAGGGAGAGAGAGGGAGACAGAGAGAGAGAGGGTGAGGGAGACAGACAGAGAGGGTGAGGGAGACAGACAGAGAGGGTGAGGGATGGAGAGGGAGACAGGGAGGGAGAGAGGGTGAGGGAGAGATAGGGAGACAGAGAGGGTGAGGGAGAGACAGGGAGGGAGAGACAGAGAGGGAGGGAGAGAGGGAGACAGGGAGGTAGATAGGGAGGTTGAGTTAGTGACTGGGTGGGTGGGTGGGTGAGTTAGTGACTGGGTGGGTGGGTGAGTTAGTGACATGAGTTAGTGACTGGGTGGGTGGATGAGTTAGTGACTGGGTGGGTGAGTTAGTGAGTCGGTGGGTGAGTTAGTGACTGGGTGGGTGAGTTAGTGAGTGGGTGAGTTAGTGACTGGGTGTGTGAGTTAGTGGCTGGGTGGGGGAGTTCGTGACTGGGTGGGTGGGCGAGTGAGTTAGTGTCTGGGTGGGTGGTGAGTTAGTGACTGGGCGGGTGGTGAGTTAGTGACTGGGTGGGTGGGTGAGTTAGTGACTGGGTGGGTGAGTTAGTGACTGGGTGGGTGGGTGAGTTAGTGGGTGGGTGGGTGGGTGAGTTAGTGACTGGGTGGGTGGGTAAGTGAGTTATTGACTGGGTGGTTCAGTTAGTGACTGGGTGGGTGGGTGAGTTAGTGACTGGGTGGGTGGGTGAGTTAGTGACTGGGTGGGATGATTGAGTTAGTGACTGGGTGGGTGGGTGGGTGAGTTAGTGACTCGGTATGTGGGTGAGTTATTGACAGTGGGTGGGTGAGTTAGTGACTGGGTGGGTGAGTGAGTTAGTGACTGGGTGGGTGAGTTAGTGACTGGGTGGGTGAGTTAGAGACTGGGTGAGTTATTGATGGTGGGTGGGTGAGTTAGTGACTGGGTGGTTGAGTTAGTGACTGGGTGGGTGGGTGAGTTAGTGAGTGGGTGAGTTAGTGACTGGGTGGGTGGGTGAGTGAGTTAGTGACTGGGTGTGTGAGTTAGTGGCTGGGTGGGTGAGTTAGTGACTGGGAGGTGGGTGAGTGAGTGAGTTAGTGACTGGGTGGATGGGTGGGTGAGTTAGTGACTGGGTGGGTGGGTGAGTTAGTGACTGGGTGGGATGATTGAGTTAGTGACTGGGTGGGTGTGTGAGTTAGTGACTGGGTGGGTGGGTGAGTTAGTGACTGGGTGGGTCAGTTACTGACTGGGTGGGTGAGTTATTGACTGGGTGGGTGGGTGAGTTAGTGACTGGGTGGGTGAGTGAGTTAGTGACTGGGTGGCTGAGTTAGTGACTGGGTGAGTTATTGACTGGGTGAATGAGTGAGTTAGTGACTGGGTGAGTGAGTGAGTTAGTGACTGGGTGGGTGGGTGAGTTAGTGACTGGGTGAGTTATTGACTGGATGAATGAGTGAGTGAGTTAGTGACTGGGTGAGTGAGTGAGTTAGTGACTGGGTGGGTGGGTGAGTTAGTGACTGGGTTGGTGAGTAGTGATTGAGTGGGTGGGTGAGTTAGTGACTGGGTGGGTGGGTGCGTTAGTGACTGGGTGGGTGGGTGAGTGCGTTAGTGACTGGGTGGGTGGGTGGGTGAGTGCGTCAGTGACTGGGTGGGTGGGTGGGTGTGTGCGTTAGTGACTGGGTGGGTGGGTGGGTGAGTGCGTTAGTGAATGGGTGGGTGGGTGATTGAGTGCGTTAGTGAATGGATGGGTGAGTTAATGACTGGGTGGGAGTTAGTGACTGGGTGGGAGTTAGTGACTGGGTGGGTGAGTGCGTTAGTGACTGGGTGGGTGAGTGGGTGAGGAGTGAGTGACTGGGTGACATTTCCCCCCCCCCCATACCGGTGGTGGCGGCATGAAGCTAGAGGGCGGGCCGGCATCCCCCCCCCCGCACCCTCCATACCTCCCGTGGCAGCGGCATGCAAATAGTTAGTGTCCCGGCATCCCCCACACCTCAGGTGGCATGAAGATAGCGGTTAGGGGCCAAAGGGCAGGGAGGGGCCAAAGGGTGAGAGCGGCCTCGCCGGGTGAGAGAGCGGCCTGTGTGAGGGGAGAGCCGTGTGCTCTCTGTGTGTGTGTGCGGGGGGGGGGGGGGGTGGGGGATGGGGGGTGAGCGCCGGGTGAGAGAGCGGCCTCGCCGGGTGAGAGAGCGGCCTGTGTGAGGGGAGAGCCGCATGCTCTCTGTGTGTGTGTGGGGGGTGGGGGGTGGGGGAGGGGGGGTGAGCGCCGGGTGAGAGAGCGGTCTGTGTGAGGGGAGAGCTGCGTGCTCTCTGTGTGTGTTTGACAGTGTGACAATGTGTGTGACAGTGTGTGTGTTTGACATTGTGACCATGGACGTGTGTGTGTGTGGTGTGTGTGGTGTGTGTGTGGTGTGTCCCCTTCACTCCGCCTCAGGCCAATGAGAGGGGGGCGGGCGGGCGGACCAAGGGAGCAATCTCATTGGCCTGGCCCAAGGCCCAAGGTCCAATGAGATTGCCGCTAGGGACACGGGGAGGGGCACAGGGAGACACATACAGACACGGACACATAGAACACTTTCAGAAATATATAGTAGAAGATGCACACGGGTTGCATGCTGTGATGATTTTGTTTTAAACATCGCCCCCCCTGTATCTCCCATCGCCCCCCTCCCCCCCGCATCTCACGTCAACCCTATGAATCAATGTCTCTCTCTCCCTCCTCTCCTCTCCCTGTCTCCCTCCTCCTCTCTCCTCTCCCTCGTCTCCCCTCTCCTTCCTTCTTTTTCCTGTCCCCCTTCTCTTTCCTCTCCCTCTCTCCCCCCTTCTCTCTCTGCTCTCCCCCTCCCCCTCTTCACACACTATTCTCACACATCACACAGGACGACACACACACACACGTGTGGGTGAGTTAGTGACTGGGCGGGTGAGTTAGTCAGTTAGTGATTGGGTGGGTGAGTTTGTGAGCGGGTGGGTTAGTGAGGGCGGTTAAGTGAGTTAGTGAGTGGGGTCTCAGCTAGTGACTGGGTGGGTGGGTGAGTTAGTGACTGAGTTAGTGTCTGGGTGAGCTGGTGACTGTGGGTGGGTGAGTTAGTGAGTGGGTGGGTGAGTTAGTGACTGGGTGGGTGAGTGAGTTAGTGACTGGGTGAGTTAGTGAGTGGGTGAGTTAGTGACTAGTTAGTGACTGGGTGGGTGAGTGAGTTAGTGAGTGGGTGAGTTAGTGACTAGTTAGTGACTGGGTGGGTGAGTGAGTTAGTGCTGGGTGGGTGAGTGAGTTAGTGACTGGGTGGGTGAGTGAGTTAGTGACTGGGTGAGTGGGTGATTGAGTTAGTGACTGGGTGGGTGAGTTAGTGACTGGGTGGGTGAGTTAGTGACTGGATGGGTGAGTTAGTGACTGGGTGGGTGAGTTAGTGACTGGGTGTGTGGGTGAGTTAGTGACTGGGTGTGTGGGTGAGTTATTGACTGTGGGTGGGTGAGTTCGTGACTGGGTGGGTCAGTGAGTTAGTGACTGGGTGGGTGGGTAAGTGAGTTAGAAACTGGGTGGTTGAGTTAGTGACACTTGAGTTAGTGACTGGGTGGGTGGGTGAGTTAGTGACATGAGTTAGTGACTGGGTGGGTGGATGAGTTAGTGACTGGGTGGGTGAGTTAGTGAGTCGGTGGGTGAGTTAGTGACTGGGTGGGTGAGTTAGTGAGTGGGTGAGTTAGTGACTGGGTGGGTGGGTGAGTGAGTTAGTGACTGGGTGTGTGAGTTAGTGGCTGAGTGGGTGAGTTAGTGACTGGGTGGGCGAGTGAGTTAGTGTCTGGGTGGGTGAGTTAGTGACTGGGTGGGTGGTGAGTTAGTGACTGGGTGAGCTAGTGACTGGGTGGGTGGGTGGGTGAGTTAGTGACTGGGTGGGTGAGTTAGTGGGTGGGTGAGTTAGTGACTGGGTGGGTGGGTAAGTGAGTTATTGACTGGGTGGTTGAGTTAGTGACTGGGCGGGTGGGTGAGTTAGTGACTGGGTGGGTGGATGAGTTAGTGACTGGGTGGGTGAGTTAGTGAGTCGGTGGGTGAGTTAGTGACTGGGTGGGTGAGTTAGTGAGTGGGTGGGTGGGTGAGTTAGTGACTGGGTGTGTGAGTTAGTGGCTGGGTGGGGGAGTTCGTGACTGGGTGGGTGGGCGAGTGAGTTAGTGTCTGGGTGGGTGAGTTAGTGACTGGGTGGGTGGTGAGTTAGTGACTGGGTGGGTGAGTTAGTGACTGGGTGGGTGAGTTAGTGACTGGGTGGGTGAGTTAGTGGGTGGGTGGGTGAGTTAGTGACTGGGTGGGTGGGTAAGTGAGTTATTGACTGGGTGGTTCAGTTAGTGACTGGGTGGGTGGGTGGGTGAGTTAGTGACTGGGTGGGTGGGTGAGTTAGTGACTGGGTGGGATGATTGAGTTAGTGACTGGGTGGGTGGGTGAGTAAGTGACTCGGTATGTGGGTGAGTTATTGACGGTGGGTGGGTGAGTTAGTGACTGGGTGGGTGAGTGAGTTAGTGACTGGGTGCTTGAGTTAGTGATTGGGTGGGTGAGTTAGTGACTGGGTGGGTGAGTTAGTGACTGGGTGGGTGAGTTAGAGACTGGGTGAGTTATTGACGGTGGGTTGGTGAGTTAGTGACTGGGTGGGTGGGTGAGTTAGTGAGTGGGTGGGTGAGTTAGTGACTGGGTGGGTGAGTTAGTGACTGGGTGGGTGGGTGAGTGAGTTAGTGACTGGGTGTGTGAGTTAGTGGCTGGGTGGGTGAGTTAGTGACTGGGAGGTGGGCGAGTGAGTGAGTTAGTGACTGGGTGGGTGGGTGAGTTAGTGACTGGGTGGGTGAGTTAGTGACTGGGTGGGATGATTGAGTTAGTGACTGGGTGGGTGTGTGAGTTAGTGACTGGGTGGGTGGGTGGGTGAGTTAGTGACTGGGTGGGTCAGTTACTGACTGGGTGGGTGAGTTATTGACTGGGTGGGTGAGTTATTGACTGGGTGGGTGGGTGAGTTAGTGACTGGGTGGGTGGGTGAGTTAGTGACTGGGTGGGTGAGTTAGTGACTGGGTGGGTGGGTGAGTTAGTGACTGGGTGGGTGTGTTAGTGACTGGGTGGGTGAGTTAGTGACTGGGTGGGTGAGTGAGTTAGTGACTGGGTGGCTGAGTTAGTGACTGGGTGAGTTATTGACTGGGTGAATGAGTGAGTTAGTGACTGGGTGAGTGAGTGAGTTAGTGACTGGGTGGGTGGGTGAGTTAGTGACTGGGTGAGTTATTGACTGGATGAATGAGTGAGTTAGTGACTGGGTGAGTGAGTGAGTTAGTGACTGGGTGGGTGGGTGAGTTAGTGACTGGGTTGGTGACTGGGTTGGTGACTGGGTGGGTGAGTGGGTGGGTGAGTTAGTGACTGGGTGGGTGGGTGAGTGCGTTAGTGACTGGGTGGGTGGGTGAGTGCGTTAGTGACTGGGTGGGTGGGTGAGTGCGTTAGTGACTGGGTGGGTGGGTGGGTGAGTGCGTTAGTGAATTGAGTGCGTTAGTGAATGGGTGGGTGAGTTAATGACTGGGTGGGAGTTAGTGACTGGGTGGGAGTTAGTGACTGGGTGGGTGAGTGCGTTAGTGACTGGGTGGGTGAGTGGGTGAGGAGTGAGTGACTGGGTGACATTTCCCCCCCCCCCATACCGGTGGTGGCGGCATGAAGCTAGAGGGCGGGCCGGCATCCCCCCCCCACACCCCCCATACCTCCCGTGGCAGCGGCATGCAAATAGTTAGCGTCCCGGCATCCCCCACACCTCAGGTGGCATGAAGATAGCGGTTAGGGACCAAAGGGCAGGGAGGGGCCAAAGGGTGAGAGCGGCCTCGCCGGGTGAGAGAGTGCCCTGTGTGAGGGGAGAGCTGCGTGCTCTCTGTGTGTGTGTGTGTGTGGGGGGGGGGGGGGGGGGAAGGGGAGGGGGGTGAGCGCCGGGTGAGAGAGCGGCCTCGCCGGGTGAGAGAGCGGCCTGTGTGAGAGGAGAGCCGCATGCTCTCTGTGTGTGTGTGTTTGACAGTGTGAGAATGTGTGTGACAGTGTGTGTGTTTGACATTGTGACCATGGACGTGTGTGTGGTGTGTGTGGTGTGTGTGTGGTGTGTGTGGTGTGTCCCCTTCACTCCGCCTCAGGCCAATGAGAGGGGGGCGGGCGGGCGGACCAAGGGAGCAATCTCATTGGCTTGGCCCAAGGCCCAAGGTCCAATGAGATTGCCGCTAGGGACACGGGGACGGGCACAGGGAGACACATACAGACACGGACACATAGAACACTTTCAGAAATATATAGTAGAAGATGCACACGGGTTGCATGCTGTGATGATTTTGTTTTAAACATCGCCCCCCCTGTATCTCCCATCGCCCCCCTCCCCCCCGCATCTCACGTCAACCCTATGAATCAATGTCTCTCTCTCCCTCCTCTCCTCTCCCTGTCTCCCTCCTCCTCTCTCCTCTCCCTCGTCTCCCCTCCCCTCTCCTTCCTTCTTTTTCCTGTCCCCCTTCTCTTTCCTCTCCCTCTCTCCCCCCTTCTCTCTCTGCTCTCCCCCTCCCCCTCTTCACACACTATTCTCACACATCACACAGGACGACACACACACACACACACACACGTGTGGGTGAGTTAGTGACTGGGCGGGTGAGTTAGTCAGTTAGTGATTGGGTGGGTGAGTTTGTGAGCGGGTGGGTTAGTGAGGGCGGTTAAGTGAGTTAGTGAGTGGGGTCTCAGCTAGTGACTGGGTGGGTGGGTGAGTTAGTGACTGAGTTAGTGTCTGGGTGAGCTGGTGACTGTGGGTGGGTGAGTTAGTGAGTGGGTGAGTTAGTGACTGGGTGGGTGAGTGAGTGACTGGGTGAGTTAGTGAGTGGGTGAGTTAGTGACTAGTTAGTTACTGGGTGGGTGAGTGAGTTAGTGACTGGGTGAGTTAGTGAGTGGGTGAGTTAGTGACTAGTTAGTGACTGGGTGGGTGAGTGAGTTAGTGACTGGGTGGGTGAGTGAGTTAGTGACTGGTTGGGTGAGTGAGTTAGTGACTGGGTGGGTGAGTGAATTAGTGAGTGGGTGATTGAGTTAGTGACTGGGTGGGTGAGTTAGTGACTGGATGGGTGAGTTTGTGACTGGGTGGGTGAGTGAGTTAGTGACTGGGTGAGTTAGTGAGTGGGTGAGTTAGTGACTAGTTAGTGACTGGGTGGGTGAGTGAGTTAGTGACTGGGTGAGTTAGTGAGTGGGTGAGTTAGTGACATGAGTTAGTGACTGGGTGGGTGGATGAGTTAGTGACTGGGTGGGTGAGTTAGTGAGTCAGTGGGTGAGTTAGTGACTGGGTGGGTGAGTTAGTGAGTGGGTGAGTGGGTGGGTGAGTTAGTGACTGGGTGGGTGGGTGAGTGAGTTAGTGACTGGGTGTGTGAGTTAGTGGCTGAGTGGGTGAGTTAGTGACTGGGTGGGTGGGCGAGTGAGTTAGTGTCTGGGTGGGTGAGTTAGTGACTGGGTGGGTGGTGAGTTAGTGACTGGGTGAGCTAGTGACTGGTTGAGTGGGTGAGTTAGTGACTGGGTGGGTGGGTGAGTTAGTGGGTGGGTGAGTTAGTGACTGGGTGGGTGGGTAAGTGAGTTATTGACTGGGTGGTTGAGTTAGTGACATGAGTTAGTGACTGGGTGGGTGGATGAGTTAGTGACTGGGTGGGTGAGTTAGTGAGTCGGTGGGTGAGTTAGTGACTGGGTGGGTGAGTTAGTGCAGGGGGGCGCAAACTTTTTTCCCTGCGCCCCCCTGCCGGCTGTCCCCTCACTCCCGCGCCCCCCTCCCAACCCCAACTTACCCGCGCTCCGGCGTAATGACGTCACGTTGCCATAGCAACGTGACGTCACATGACCTCGCAGCGTCATTTTGACGCCGCGTTGCCATGGCGACACAGGGAGGAAGCCGCCGGAGCCACGGTAAGTTAGGTTTACAGAGGCCCTGCAGCTCCCCCGGCACTTAATTTAAGTGCCTTCGGGAAGCGCGCGGGGCCTCTGTAAACCCCGCGCCCCCCGTCGGCAGTGTCGCGCCCCCCCTGGGGGTCGCGCCCCACAGTTTGCGCACCGCTGAGTTAGTGAGTGGGTGGGTGAGTTAGTGATTGGGTGTGTGAGTTAGTGGCTGGGTGGGGGAGTTCGTGACTGGGTGGGTGGGCGAGTGAGTTAGTGTCTGGGTGGGTGAGTTAGTGACTGGGTGGGTGGTGAGTTAGTGACTGGGTGGGTGGGTGAGTTAGTGACTGGGTGGGTGAGTTAGTGACTGGGTGGGTGGGTGGGTGAGTTAGTGGGTGGGTGGGTGAGTTAGTGACTGGGTGGGTGGGTAAGTGAGTTATTGACTGGGTGGTTCAGTTAGTGACTGGGTGGGTGGGTGGGTGAGTTAGTGACTGGGTGGGTGGGTGGGTGAGTTAGTGACTGGGTGGGATGATTGAGTTAGTGACTGGGTGGGTGGGTGAGTTAGTGACTCGGTATGTGGGTGAGTTATTGACGGTGGGTGGGTGAGTTAGTGACTGGGTGGGTGAGTGAGTTAGTGACTGGGTGCTTGAGTTAGTGATTGGGTGGGTGAGTTAGTGACTGGGTGGGTGAGTTAGTGACTGGGTGGTTGAGTTAGTGACTGGGTGGGTGGGTGAGTTAGTGAGTGGGTGGGTGAGTTAGTGAGTGGGTGGGTGAGTTAGTGACTGGGTGGGTGGGTGAGTGAGTTAGTGACTGGGTGTGTGAGTTAGTGGCTGGGTGGGTGAGTTAGTGACTGGGAGGTGGGCGAGTGAGTGAGTTAGTGACTGGGTGGATGGGTGGGTGAGTTAGTGACTGGGTGGGTGGGTGAGTTAGTGACTGGGTGGGATGATTGAGTTAGTGACTGGGTGGGTGTGTGAGTTAGTGACTGGGTGGGTGGATGAGTTAGTGACTGGGTGGGTGAGTTAGTGAGTCGGTGGCTGAGTTAGTGACTGGGTGGGTGAGTTAGTGAGTGGGTGGGTGAGTTAGTGACTGGGTGGGTGGGTGAGTGAGTTAGTGACTGGGTGTGTGAGTTAGTGGCTGAGTGGGTGAGTTAGTGACTGGGTGGGTGGGCGAGTGAGTTAGTGTCTGGGTGGGTGAGTTAGTGACTGGGTGGGTGGTGAGTTAGTGACTGGGTGAGCTAGTGACTGGTTGGGTGGGTGTTAGTGACTGGGTGGGTGAGTTAGTGGGTGGGTGAGTTAGTGACTGGGTGGGTGGGTAAGTGAGTTATTGACTGGGTGGTTGAGTTAGTGACTGGGTGGGTGGGTGAGTTAGTGACTGGGTGGGTGGGTGAGTTAGTGACATGAGTTAGTGACTGGGTGGGTGGATGAGTTAGTGACTGGGTGGGTGAGTTAGTGAGTCGGTGGGTGAGTTAGTGACTGGGTGGGTGAGTTAGTGAGTGGGTGGGTGAGTTAGTGACTGGGTGTGTGAGTTAGTGGCTGGGTGGGGGAGTTCGTGACTGGGTGGGTGGGCGAGTGAGTTAGTGTCTGGGTGGGTGAGTTAGTGACTGGGTGGGTGGTGAGTTAGTGACTGGGTGGGTGGGTGAGTTACTGACTGGGTGGGTGAGTTAGTGACTGGGTGGGTGGGTGGGTGAGTTAGTGGGTGGGTGAGTTAGTGACTGGGTGGGTGGGTAAGTGAGTTATTGACTGGGTGGTTCAGTTAGTGACTGGGTGGGTGGGTGAGTTAGTGACTGGGTGGGTGGGTGGGTGAGTTAGTGACTGGGTGGGATGATTGAGTTAGTGACTGGGTGGGTGGGTGAGTTAGTGACTCGGTATGTGGGTGAGTTATTGACGGTGGGTGGGTGAGTTAGTGACTGGGTGGGTGAGTGAGTTAGTGACTGGGTGCTTGAGTTAGTGATTGGGTGGGTGAGTTAGTGACTGGGTGGGTGAGTTAGTGACTGGGTGGGTGAGTTAGAGACTGGGTGAGTTATTGACGGTGGGTGGGTGAGTTAGTGACTGGGTGGTTGAGTTAGTGACTGGGTGGGTGGGTGAGTTAGTGAGTGGGTGGGTGAGTTAGTGACTGGGTGGGTGAGTTAGTGACTGGGTGGGTGAGTGAGTTAGTGACTGGGTGTGTGAGTTAGTGGCTGGGTGGGTGAGTTAGTGACTGGGAGGTGGGCGAGTGAGTGAGTTAGTGACTGGGTGGATGGGTGGGTGAGTTAGTGACTGGGTGGGTGGGTGAGTTAGTGACTGGGTGTGATGATTGAGTTAGTGACTGGGTGGGTGTGTGAGTTAGTGACTGGGTGGGTGGGTGAGTTAGTGACTGGGTGGGTCAGTTACTGACTGGGTGGGTGAGTTATTGACTGGGTGGGTGAGTTATTGACTGGGTGGGTGGGAGAGTTAGTGACTGGGTGGGTGGGTGAGTTAGTGACTGGGTGGGTGAGTTAGTGACTGGGTGGGTGAGTTAGTGACTGGGTGGGTGAGTTAGTGACTGGGTGGGTGTGTTAGTGACTGGGTGGGTGAGTTAGTGACTGGGTGGGTGAGTGAGTTAGTGACTGGGTGGCTGAGTTAGTGACTGGGTGAGTTATTGACTGGGTGAATGAGTGAGTTAGTGACTGGGTGAGTGAGTGAGTTAGTGACTGGGTGGGTGGGTGAGTTAGTGACTGGGTGAGTTATTGACTGGATGAATGAGTGAGTTAGTGACTGGGTGAGTGAGTGACTGGGTGGGTGGGTGAGTTAGTGACTGTGTTGGTGACTGGGTGGGTGAGTAGTGATTGAGTGGGTGGGTGAGTTAGTGACTGGGTGGGTGGGTGAGTGCGTTAGTGACTGGGTGGGTGAGTGCGTTAGTGACTTCAGTGCGTTAGTGACTGGGTGGGTGGGTGAGTGCGTTAGTGAATTGAGTGCGTTAGTGAATGGGTGGGTGAGTTAATGACTGGGTGGGAGTTAGTGACTGGGTGAGAGTTAGTGACTGGGTGGGTGAGTGCGTTAGTGACTGGGTGGGTGAGTGGGTGAGGAGTGAGTGACTGGGTGACATTTCCTGCCCCCCCCATACCGGTGGTGGCGGCATGAAGCTAGAGGGCGGGCCGGCATCCCCCCCCGCACCCCCCATACCTCCCGTGGCAGCGGCATGCAAATAGTTAGCGTCCCGGCATCCCCCACACCTCAGGTGGCATGAAGATAGCGGTTAGGGGCCAAAGGGCAGGGAGGGGCCAAAGGGTGAGAGCGGCCTCGCCGGGTGAGAGAGCGGCCTGTGTGAGGGGAGAGCCGCGTGCTCTCTGTGTGTGTGTGGGGGGGGGGGGGGGTGGGGGAGGGGGGTGAGCGCCGGGTGAGAGAGCGGCCTCGCCGGGTGAGAGAGCGGCCTGTGTGAGGGGAGAGCCGCGTGCTCTCTGTGTGTGTGTGTTTGACAGTGTGACAATGTGTGTGACAGTGTGTGTGTTTGACATTGTGACCATGGACGTGTGTGTGGTGTGTGTGGTGTGTGTGTGGTGTGTGTGGTGTGTCCCCTTCACTCCGCCTCAGGCCAATGAGAGGGGGGCGGGCGGGCGGACCAAGGGAGCAATCTCATTGGCCTGGCCCAAGGCCCAAGGTCCAATGATATTGCCGCTAGGGACACGGGGAGGGGCACAGGGAGACACATACAGACACGGACACATAGAACACTTTCAGAAATATATAGTAGAAGATGCACACGGGTTGCATGCTGTGATGATTTTGTTTTAAACATCGCCCCCCCTGTATCTCCCATCGCCCCCCTCCCCCCCGCATCTCACGTCAACCCTATGAATCAATGTCTCTCTCTCCCTCCTCTCCTCTCCCTGTCTCCCTCCTCCTCTCTCCTCTCCCTCGTCTCCCCTCCCCTCTCCTTCCTTCTTTTTCCTGTCCAGCTTCTCTTTCCTCTCCCTCTCTCCCCCCTTCTCTCTCTGCTCTCCCCCTCCCCCTCTTCACACACTATCCTCACACATCACACAGGACGACACACACACACACACGTCACACACACACACACACGTCACACGCACTCACGTCACACACACACGTCACACACGTGTCACACACCCACACACGTCACACACGCACGTGTCACACACACACGAATGTCACACACACGTGTCACATACACACACACGTCACACACGCACGTCACACACACACGCACATCACACACGCACGTCACACACGCACGTCACACACAATGTCACACACACGTCACACGCACGTCACACATGCACGTGTCACACACACGAACGTCACACACACACACGACACACACACGTGTCACACGCATGCACGTCACACACACGCATGCACGTCACACGCACGCATGTCACACACACGCACGCACGCACGTCACACACACGACACACACACGCACGTGTCACACACGCACGTCCCACACACGCACAACCACACACACAATGACACACACAATGTCACACACACAATGTCACACACACACGTCACACACACACACATCACACGTCACACACACACGGTCACACTGTCAAACACACAAAGTCACACACACTGTCACACACATTGTCACACTGTCAAACACACACACAGTCACACGCACTCACGTCACACACGTGTCACACACCCACGCACGTCACACACGCACGTGTCACACACACACGCACGTGTCACACACACACGAATGTCACACACATGTGTCACATACACACACACGTCACACACGCACGTCACACACACACGCACGTCACACACGCACGTCACACATGCACGTGTCACACACACGAACGTCACACACACACATGACACACACACGTGTCACGCGCATGCACGTCACACACACGCACGCACGTCCCACGCACGCATGTCACACACACGCACGCACGTCACACACACAATGACACACACAATGTCACACACACACACGTCACACACACATCACACGTCACACACACACGGTCACACTGTCAAACACACACAGTCATACACACACTGTCACACACATTGTCACACTGTCAAACACACACACAGTCACACACAGTCACACTGTCAAACACACACACACACACACACACACACACACACACACAATGTCACACACACACACACACACACACACACACACACACACACACACACACACACACACACACACACACACACACACACACACACGTCCATGGTCACAATGTCAAACACACACACTGTCACACACATTGTCACACTGTCAAACACACACACACACACACACACACACATTCACACTGTCAAACACACACACACACACACACACACACACACACACACACACACACACACAGTCACATTGTCACACTGTTAAACACACACACGTTTACAGAAGCAGAAAAAACAGAAGCAGCCTCTCCCCCCTCCCATGCAAAGATTACAGAAAAGCAGCAGCAGCCTGTACTCTCCGCCGACACCACGGAACCCCCTGCCCCTCGTAGCTCGCAGACCTCAGGCAGCAGGAAGCTTGAGGCAGCGAGGATGCAGCGCGCTCATAGGGGAGGGAAGGATGCGGAGGGGGGAGGTGCAGGGGCAGCAGTGAGTGCGGGCAGCCATGCGGAACCCCTGGAACTGCACCGCGGAGCCCTGGCTGAGAATCACTGACACATACGCAGACCGAACCAGGCAAGGACACGCCCCCTCCCTTAGTAGCCACGCCCCCCGCCCTCGCTCTAATATTACTGCTGTCCAGCAGAGTGAAACTTTGACTGTCCATAACTTGGGGGGTGAGTGACATTGGAAGCTTGGAAGCTCAAAATAGTTGCGTTGACCTACAAATCCGCCGCAGAATGTACAGTGAAAGTTTTGTGGTGCTACGTGGTGCGGTTTGTGATTTCGATGCTTCTGACATACAAATAAACGGAAAACAGGAATCCAACATAGAATTATAGTATAGATGTATGCACACGGGTAGCATGCTGTGTCACATCCCTCCATATATACAGTGTATACAGTACACACGGGTAGCGTGCTGTGTCACATCCCTCCATATATACAGTGTATACAGTACACACGGGTAGCGTGCTGGGTGTCCCATCCCTCCATATATACAGTGTATGCACACGGGTAGCGTGCTGTGTCACATCCCTCCATATTATAGTGTATGCACACGGGTAGCGTGCTGTGTCACATCCCTCCATATATACAGTGTATGCACACGGTTGCGTGCTGTGTCACATCCCTCCATATATACAGTGTATGCACACGGTAGCATGCTGTGTCACATCCCTCCATATATACAGTGTATGCACACGGTTGCGTGCTGTGTCACATCCCTCCATATATACAGTGTATGCACACGGGTAGCGTGCTGTGTCACATCCCTCCATATATACAGTGTACTGTATGCACACGGGTTGCGTGCTGTGTCAGATCCCTCCATATATACAGTGTATACACACGGGTAGCATGCTGTGTCACATCTCTCCATATATACAGTGTATGCACACGGGTTGCGTGCTGGGTGTCATATCCCTCCATATATACAGTGTATGCACACGGGTAGCATACTGTGTCACATCCCTCCATATATACAGTGTATAAACACGGGTAGCGTGCTGGGTGTCATATCCCTCCATATATACAGTGTATGCACACGGGTAGCGTGCTGTGTCACATCCCTCCATATATACAGTATATGCACACGGGTAGCGTGCTGTGTCACGTCCCTCCATATATACAGTGTATACACACGGGTAGTGTACTGTGTCACATCCCTCCATATATACAGTGTATGCACATGGGTAGCGTGCTGTGTCACATCCCTCCATATATACAGTGTATGCACACGGGTAGCGTACTGTGTCACATCCCTCCATATATACAGTGTATGCACACGGGTAGCGTGCTGGGTATCCCATCCCTCCATATATACAGTGTATGGGGGGAGGTGCAGGGGCAGCAGTGAGTGCGGGCAGCCATGCGGAACCCCTGGAACTGCACCGCGGAGCCCTGGCTGAGAATCACTGACACATACGCAGACCGAACCAGGCAAGGACACGCCCCCTCCCTTAGTAGCCACGCCCCCCGCCCTCGCTCTAATATTACTGCTGTCCAGCAGAGTGAAACTTTGACTGTCCATAACTTGGGGGGTGAGTGACATTGGAAGCTTGGAAGCTCAAAATAGTTGCGTTGACCTACAAATCCGCCGCAGAATGTACAGTGAAAGTTTTGTGGTGCTACGTGGTGCGGTTTGTGATTTCGATGCTTCTGACATACAAATAAACGGAAAACAGGAATCCAACATAGAATTATAGTATAGATGTATGCACACGGGTAGCATGCTGTGTCACATCCCTCCATATATACAGTGTATACAGTACACACGGGTAGCGTGCTGTGTCACATCCCTCCATATATACAGTGTATACAGTACACACGGGTAGCGTGCTGGGTGTCCCATCCCTCCATATATACAGTGTATGCACACGGGTAGCGTGCTGTGTCACATCCCTCCATATTATAGTGTATGCACACGGGTAGTGTGCTGTGTCACATCCCTCCATATATACAGTGTATGCACACGGTTGCGTGCTGTGTCACATCCCTCCATATATACAGTGTATGCACATTGTAGCATGCTGTGTCACATCCCTCCATATATACAGTGTATGCACACGGTAGCATGCTGTGTCACATCCCTCCATATATACAGTGTATGCACACGGGTAGCGTGCTGTGTCACATCCCTCCATATATACAGTGTATGCACACGGGTTGCGTGCTGTGTCAGATCCCTCCATATATACAGTGTATACACACGGGTAGCATGCTGTGTCACATCTCTCCATATATACAGTGTATGCACACGGGTTGCGTGCTGGGTGTCATATCCCTCCATATATAGTGTATGCACACGGGTAGCATACTGTGTCACATCCCTCCATATATACAGTGTATACACACGGGTAGCGTGCTGGGTGTCATATCCCTCCATATATACAGTGTATGCACACGGGTAGCGTGCTGTGTCACATCCCTCCATATATACAGTATATGCACACGGGTAGCGTGCTGTGTCACGTCCCTCCATATATACAGTGTATACACACGGGTAGTGTACTGTGTCACATCCCTCCATATATACAGTGTATGCACATGGGTAGCGTGCTGTGTCACATCCCTCCATATATACAGTGTATGCACACGGGTAGCGTACTGTGTCACATCCCTCCATATATACAGTGTATGCACACGGGTAGCGTGCTGGGTATCCCATCCCTCCATATATACAGTGTATACACACGGGTAGAGTGCTGGGTGTCCCATCCCTCCATATATACAGTGTATGCACACGGGTAGCGTACTGTGTCACATCCCTCCATATATACAGTGTATGCACACGGGTAGCGTGCTGGGTATCCCATCCCTCCATATATACAGTGTATACACACGGGTAGCGTGCTGTGTCACATCCCTCCATATATACAGTGTATGCACACGGTAGCATGCTGTGTCACATCCCTCCATATATACAGTGTATGCACATGGGTAGCGTGCTGTGTCACATCCCTCCATATATACAGTGTATGCACACGGGTAGCATGCTGTGTCACATCCCTCCATATATACAGTGTATACACACGGGTAGCGTGCTGGGTGTCCCATCCCTCCATATATACAGTGTATGCACATGGGTAGCGTGCTGGGTGTCCCATCCCTCCATATATACAGTGTATACACACGGTAGCATGCTGTGTCACATCCCTTCATATATACAGTGTATGCACACGGGTAGCGTGCTGTGTCACATCCCTCCATATATACAGTGTATGCACACGGGTAGTGTACTGTGTCACATCCCTCCATATATACAGTGTATGCACACGGGTAGCGTGCTGGGTGTCCCATCCCTCCATATATACAGTGTATGCACACGGGTAGCGTACTGTGTCACATCCCTCCATATATACAGTGTATACACACGGGTAGCGTGCTGGGTGTCCCATCCCTCCATATATACAGTGTATACACACGGGTAGCGTGCTGTGTCACATCGCTCCATATATACAGTGTATGCACACGGGTAGTATGCTGTGTCACATCCCTCCATATATACAGTGTATGCACACGGGTAGCGTGCTGTGTCACATCCCTCCATATATACAGTGTATACACACGGGTAGCGTGCTGTGTCACATCCCTCCATATATACAGTGTATGCACATGGGTAGCGTGCTGGGTGTCCCATCCCTCCATATATACAGTGTATACACACGGGTAGCGTGCTGTGTCACATCCCTCCATATATATAGTGTATGCACATGGGTAGCGTGCTGGGTGTCCCATCCCTCCATATATACAGTGTATGCAAACGGGTAGTATGCTGTGTCCCATCCCTCCATATATACAGTGTATGCACACGGGTAGCGTGCTGGGTGTCCCATCCCTCCATATATACAGTGTATGCACACGGGTAGCGTACTGTGTCACATCCCTCCATATATACAGTGTATACACACGGGTAGCGTGCTGGGTGTCCCATCCCTCCATATATACAGTGTATACACACGGGTAGCGTGCTGGGTGTCCCATCCCTCCATATATACAGTGTATACACACGGGTAGCGTGCTGGGTGTCCCATCCCTCCATATATACAGTGTATACACACGGGTAGCGTGCTGTGTCACATCCCTCCATATATACAGTGTATACACACGGGTAGCGTGCTGGGTGTCCCATCCCTCCATATACAGTGTATACACACAGGTAGCATGCTGTGTCACAGCCCTCCATATATACAGTGTATACACACGGGTAGCGTGCTGTGTCCCATCCCTCCATATATACAGTGTATACACACGGGTTGCGTGCTGGGTGTCCCATCCCTCCATATATACAGTGTATACACATGGGTTGCGTGCGGGGTGTCCCATCCCTCCATATATACAGTGTATACACATAGGTTGCGTGCTGGGTGTCCCATCCCTCCACATATACAGTGTATGCACACGGTAGCATGCTGTGTCACATCCCTCCATATATACAGTGTATGCACACGGGTAGCATGCTGTGTCACATCCCTCCATATATACAGTGTATACACACGGGTAGCGTGCTGGGTGTCCCATCCCTCCATATATACAGTGTATGCACATGGGTAGCGTGCTGGGTGTCCCATCCCTCCATATATACAGTGTATACACACGGTAGCATGCTGTGTCACATCCCTCCATATATACAGTGTATGCACACGGGTAGCGTGCTGTGTCACATCCCTCCATATATACAGTGTATGCACACGGGTAGTGTACTGTGTCACATCCCTCCATATATACAGTGTATGCACACGGGTAGCGTGCTGGGTGTCCCATCCCTCCATATATACAGTGTATGCACACGGGTAGCGTACTGTGTCACATCCCTCCATATATACAGTGTATACACACGGGTAGCGTGCTGGGTGTCCCATCCCTCCATATACTGTATACAGTGTATACACACGGGTAGCGTGCTGTGTCACATCCCTCCATATATACAGTGTATACACACGGGTAGCGTGCTGGGTGTCCCATCCCTCCATATACAGTGTATACACACAGGTAGCATGCTGTGTCACAGCCCTACATATATACAGTGTATACACACGGGTAGCGTGCTGTGTCCCATCCCTCCATATATACAGTGTATACACACGGGTTGCGTGCTGGGTGTCCCATCCCTCCATATATACAGTGTATACACATAGGTTGCGTGCTGGGTGTCCCATCCCTCCACATATACAGTGTATGCACACGGTAGCATGCTGTGTCACATCCCTCCATATATACAGTGTATGCACACTGGTAGCATGCTGTGTCACATCCCTCCATATATACAGTGTATACACACGGGTAGCGTGCTGGGTGTCCCATCCCTCCATATATACAGTGTATGCACATGGGTAGCGTGCTGGGTGTCCCATCCCTCCATATATACAGTGTATACACACGGTAGCATGCTGTGTCACATCCCTCCATATATACAGTGTATGCACACGGGTAGCGTGCTGTGTCACATCCCTCCATATATACAGTGTATGCACACGGGTAGTGTACTGTGTCACATCCCTCCATATATACAGTGTATGCACACGGGTAGCGTGCTGGGTGTCCCATCCCTCCATATATACAGTGTATGCACACGGGTAGCGTACTGTGTCACATCCCTCCATATATACAGTGTATACACACGGGTAGCGTGCTGGGTGTCCCATCCCTCCATATATACAGTGTATACACACGGGTAGCGTGCTGTGTCACATCCCTCCATATATACAGTGTATGCACACGGGTAGTATGCTGTGTCACATCCCTCCATATATACAGTGTATGCACACGGGTAGCGTGCTGTGTCACATCCCTCCATATATACAGTGTATACACACGGGTAGCGTGCTGTGTCACATCCCTCCATATATACAGTGTATGCACATGGGTAGCGTGCTGGGTGTCCCATCCCTCCATATATACAGTGTATACACACGGGTAGCGAGCTCTGTCACATCCCTCCATATATATAGTGTATGCACATGGGTAGCGTGCTGGGTGTCCCATCCCTCCATATATACAGTGTATGCACACGGGTAGTATGCTGTGTCCCATCCCTCCATATATACAGTGTATGCACACGGGTAGCGTGCTGGGTGTCCCATCCCTCCATATATAGTGTATGCACACGGGTAGCGTGCTGTGTCACTTCCCTCCATATATACAGTGTATGCACATGGGTAGCGTGCTGGGTGTCCCATCCCTCCATATATACAGTGTATGCACACGGGTAGCGTGCTGGGTGTCCCATCCCTCCATATATACAGTGTATACACACGGGTAGCGTGCTGGGTGTCCCATCCCTCCATATATACAGTGTATACACACGGGTAGCGTGCTGGGTGTCCCATCCCTCCATACAGTATATACAGTGTATACACACGGGTAGCGTGCTGTGTCACATCCCTCCATATATACAGTGTATACACACGGGTAGCGTGCTGGGTGTCCCATCCCTCCATATACAGTGTATACACACAGGTAGCATGCTGTGTCACAGCCCTCCATATATACAGTGTATGCACACGGGTAGCGTGCTGTGTCCCATCCCTCCATATATACAGTGTATACACACGGGTTGCGTGCTGGGTGTCCCATCCCTCCATATATACAGTGTATACACATGGGTTGCGTGCTGGGTGTCCCATCCCTCCATATATACAGTGTATACACATAGGTTGCGTGCTGGGTGTCCCATCCCTCCACATATACAGTGTTTGCACACGGTAGCATGCTGTGTCACATCCCTCCATATATACAGTGTATGCACATGGGTAGCGTGCTGTGTCACATCCCTCCATATATACAGTGTATACACACGGGTAGCGTGCTGTGTCACATCCCTCCATATATATAGTGTATGCACATGGGTAGCGTGCTGGGTGTCCCATCCCTCCATATATACAGTGTATGCACACGGGTAGCGTGCTGGGTGTCCCATCCCTCCATATATAGTGTATGCACACGGGTAGCGTGCTGTGTCACATCCCTCCATATATACAGTGTATGCACATGGGTAGCGTGCTGGTTGTCCCATCCCTCCATATATACAGTGTAAGCACACGGGTAGCGTGCTGGGTGTCCCATCCCTCCATATATACAGTGTATACACACGGGTAGCGTGCTGGGTGTCCCATCCCTCCATATATACTGTGTATACACACGGGTAGCGTGCTGGGTGTCCCATCCCTCCATATATACAGTGTATACACACGGGTAGCGTGCTGTGTCACATCCCTCCATATATACAGTGTATGCACACGGGTAGCATGCTGTGTCACATCCCTCCATATATACAGTGTATGCACACGGGTAGCGTGCTGTGTCACATCCCTCCATATATACAGTGTATGCACACGGGTAGCGTGCTGTGTCACATCCCTCCATATATACAGTGTATGCACATGGGTAGCGTGCTGTGTCACATCCCTCCATATATACAGTGTATGCACATGGGTAGCGTGCTGGGTGTCCCATCCCTCCATATATACAGTGTATGCACACGGGTAGCGTGCTGGGTGTCCCATCCCTCCACATATACAGTGTATGCACACGGGTTGCGTGCTGGGTGTCCCATCCCTCCATATATACAGTGTATACACATGGGTTGCGTGCTGGGTGTCCCATCCCTCCATATATACAGTGTATACACATGGGTTGCGTGCTGGGTGTCCCATCCCTCCACATATACAGTGTATGCACATGGGTAGCGTGCTGTGTCACATCCCTCCATATACAGTGTATACACACGGGTAGCGTGCTGTGTCACATCCCTCCATATATACAGTGTATGCACATGGGTAGCGTGCTGTGTCACATCCCTCCATATATACAGTGTATGCACATGGGTAGCGTGCTGTGTCACATCCCTCCATATATACAGTGTATACACACGGGTAGCGTGCTGTGTCACATCCCCCCATATATACAGTGTATGCACACGGGTAGCGTGCTGTGTCACATCCCTCCATATATACAGTGTATGCACATGGGTAGCGTGCTGGGTGTCCCATCCCTCCATATATACAGTGTATACACACGGGTAGCGTGCTGTGTCACATCCCTCCATATATACAGTGTATGCACACGGGTAGCGTGCTGGGTGTCCCATCCTTCCATATATACAGTGTATGCACACGGGTAGTATGCTGTGTCACATCCCTCCATATATACAGTATATGTACACGGGTAGCGTGCTGTCACATTCCTCCATATATACAGTGTATACACACGGGTAGCGTGCTGTGTCACATCCCTCCATATATACAGTGTATGCACATGGGTAGCATGCTGTGTCACATCCCTCCATATATACAGTGTATGCACACGGGTAGTATGCTGTGTTCCATCCCTCCATATATACAGTGTATACACACGGGTAGCGTGCTGTGTCACATCCCTCCATATATACAGTGTATACACATGGGTTGCGTGCTGGGTGTCCCATCCCTCCACATATACAGTGTATGCACACGGGTTGCGTGCTGGGTGTCCCATCCCTCCACATACAGTATACAGTGTATGCACACGGGTTGCGTGCTGGGTGGGTACTATTACTAGATCCTGAACGCTTCCACGATTTCCCATCTGATATGGATTTGACGTGGCCAGTAATTGACTTCCACCTAATTTACTTTGCATTAACCGGGATAAAACCTGCTTCTGTATAAAAACAGCCCGATTAAACCCGGGCCACGTGGCGAAGCGATGACATCAGCGGCACGTTTATCTTACTTAATGCGCGGTGAAAATCTAATTAGAGGATCTTGCGATAAAGAAAGTGTTTATTTTACTGTCTCCTTAACCCAGTCACTGCCGGAGAGGCCTGCAGCGTGTTAATGTAGAGTTAAACAATGGAAATATTTAGCACGTGTACTTCACCATATACATTATATGCAGGGCATACTCCCACAAAGGGAGAGAGCCTGCCTGCGGTTTGGCAGGTAACGGGCATCTACGATTAAAGGGATCTTCGTCCATCATTATTCATTGGCACGACGGCAGCCATTTTGATTACCCTAGTCTTCATCATTAAATGTGTGTGTATATACATATAGATTGATATACACTACCGACACACTTTATTGAAGTGTGGTCGGTACCGCAAGCCGGGAAATCTCCCGGCTTGCTAGTGGCCGCCCCTCGGCGTGCCGCGCGTCTATGACGCGCGGTCACGCGTCATCGGGAGCGTGCGCCCCCTGCACGCGTGTCCAGGGTCTCCCCGAGGGAGCCCTGGTGTCCCGCGATCGCGGGACAGCGGCAGGGGGTTCCGGGGGACCCGGCAGCGGTAGGGAGAGCGCCCCGATCGGAGGGCGCTCTTCCGCTGCTTCGGCGTGCGCCCGTCACACTCGGGCGCGCGCCAGGCTACTGCTGCGGCACAGAACGGGCAAATGCTCAAATAAACTGTGCCGCAGCAGTAGAGTAGTCAATTTTAATGGGAGGGTTTTAAAGCCGCCTGCTTCTTTAAAGTTACAGTCCTTCCTAGGACCACAAAATGAACTAATGGCAGCGGCATGCTTATTGGGTTAAATGTACATAAAGGACACTAATTAAATCAGAAATCACACCAAGCCCCCATTTTGTTTTATTACAGGATGGAAAACAGGAGTTCCCAGTATGTGGACACCATTATTTTCACCTCCCAGGTGCCCGGAAGACTCTTGATAAAGGTACCGGTGTTACTCACTGGTATTTAATTTCCCACGTCACGCAGCCCAATAAGAAGCAAGTTCATCTGACTCAAGCGCCATTTTGTATCAAACTGAAGGGCACTGCAATGCCAGCACCTTCACCTGCAAGTATCTTGCGAACCAGATGGCCCCCGGGGCTAAAAGTAGCGCAGTTCAGCTCTAGGGACCCCCAGGTTGCCAACCTGTAGAAAAAACAGGAGTGGTGAGGCCCCGCTAAACCCCTCAAAATACTCCCAAGATGCTGGGTTTGCAGCTTTAACTTCTCAAAGGGCTTGGTACCGGTGACATAAAACTAGTCCTTTCTAAATATAGAGCTCATCCCTCTAGGTGATTTTATTACAGTTTGGGCCGGGCGTGTTTTTCTTATATTTGTTTATTTCCCCAGTCATACTTCTCCTGCTCACTCATTTTCCATCGCAGCCGGGCTTTATTTTAGCAGAGTCTGGAGTTTTTTTTAATAAATGGAGCCGCCGTCAACGTGCCGAGAAGAAGAAAAAACCTCAGAAGGGGAAAAGCTCCAAGCTGGAGCTGCCTTCCTACCAAATTAACGGGCTTAATTATTTACCTAAGGGGAGGTAACTGAATAATGAGGGCAAAGTAGCTACGGAATCATTGGAGTTTCCTAAGGACTGTATCACTTGGAAAGGGGACATGGAATAGGTAGGAGATCGGAGTTGGTTTTTCCCTGGAAGGGAAAAAAAACGCCAGCCGTACAAATGACAGACCAACTGCGAAAACAGTCCCGTTGCCAGCTTACATTACAGGTAACACTGGCCGACTTTAATGGTTACTACCACTCGATTTTCTACCCCCCCCTGCCGGAGCCAAAATGGTATACCTTTGTTACTTTGAATCCCGCGAGTGACGCAGGCCAATAGGAAGCCATGACAGACGATGTTGTGGTTTCCTGCAAGACCAATCAAGATGCATGTACAGTACGAGTGATCCTGGAACTCGCTCCCTTCCTGTTCGAAAACGCGAGGGGAATCCTGTTTCTCACACGTTTTTCGACAGATATCTCGCCGGAAAGTATCCCGACGCACTTTTTTTTACGGAAGACGCAGTCAAATAGATATTTTCAACTCTTATTTTTTATTTATTTTTTTCCTCTGGCAGATAAGGAAATGCACAACGTTTCCGGGCTACGAACCTTCGTCGGGGGGAGGGGGAAGGGAATATTTTAATCCCAAACCATCTTTTATTCAGGAGTTCAGATACAGGAATGTTATGAGCCTGGGCAATTACTTTCTTACTGTAGATTTTCCAAGTAGTATCAAGCTGTGCATTTCTAATGAAGAATAATATTTATTCTAAGACAAATAAGGAACTGGATATTTCCCCTCGCTCCAAGTATCCTATTGAAAAAGAATGAATGTCAATCGACTTTTAAATAGTATCTTAATACAGTCAGACAAGTTGCTTTTTCAGTGTTTAGCTTGGGTATTTGATAATTTTCAGAGCAAGCAATTCAGCCCCATAAAAATAGAATTATAAGGGGCGGATAATATGTTTGAAACGCAATATATTTCCGAAGTGTATTTGTACTCTTGTAGAATTTGGCGCACGCTGTGCTCAGATTCTGTGCTAAAAGGAAGACTTAATGCATAGAACGGCGGCAATATGCAAATGTAACCCCGCCCCTAACTCCTCCCCACTAGCTTTCGTAAAATCCTTCATCTCGTCGCACGCAGACGCACCCGATAGTGGAGCTGCTCAGATTAATTCATAGGCGCTGCTTGGCGCAGGTGCATTTCACCGCAAGTTGCAAAAAAAAATTACGACTTTGCGCCAACCTTTGGTCAGTGACCCCTGGAGCCTGTAATGAAACTGGATTTCTCAAAAGGGACAAACTCACATTTCTCTTAGTGGGATTCTTTCACGTACAAATCTAGGACAAAAAAATATATACTATATTTTTTTTAATGGAGATTTTTCCCTTGATACAGATGCAGTGCTATCTAAGACAGTTTTGGGCGCGAGGAAACTGCTGATGAACGGAGCGTGCTTCCCCGCGCCCAAATGCCCATTGAACTGGCTGCCCTGCTTCTGAATGGGACTCCCACTGCGTTAATCCTACCAGGCCTCCACCTTTATGTGCAGCCCTCTTTAAGCTGCACATAAAGAGCAGATCGAAGAGGTCTCTCTGTGTCTCCCCACAAAGCTCTTACAGCAGAGAGAAGCGGCCCCTCTCTCTGTGTCTCCCCACACAGCTCTTACAGCAGAGAGATCAGAGAGAAGCGGTCCCTCTCTCTGTCTCCCCGCACAGCTCTTACAGCAGAGAGATCAGAGAAGCAGTCCCTCTCTCTGTGTCTCCCCACACAGCTCTTACAACAGAGAGAAGCGGTCCCTCTCTCTGTCTCCCCACACAGCTCTTACAGCAGAGCGATCAGAGAAGCAGTCCCTCTCTCTGTGTCTCCCCACACAGCTCTTACAACAGAGAGAAGCTGTCCCTCTCTCTGTGTCTCCCCACACAGCTCTTACAGCAGAGAGATCAGAGAGAAGCGGTCCCTCTCTCTGTCTCCCCACACAGCTCTTACAGCAGAGAGATCAGAGAGAAGCGGTCCCTCTCTCTGTGTCTCCCCACGCAGCTCTTACAACAGAGAGAAGCGGTCCCTCTCTCTCTGTGTCTCCCCGCACAGCTCTTACAGCATAGAGATCAGAGAGAAGCGGTCCCTCTCTCTGTGTCTCCCCGCACAGCTCTTACAGCATAGAGATCAGAGAGAAGCGGTCCCTCTCTCTGTGTCTCCCCACGCAGCTCTTACAACAGAGAGAAGCGGTCCCTCTCTCTCTGTCTCCCCGCACAGCTCTTACAGCATAGAGATCAGAGAGAAGCGGTCCCTCTCTGTGTGTCTCCCCGCACAGCTCTTACAGCATAGAGATCAGAGAAGCAGTCCCTCTCTCTGTCTCCCCGCTCAGCTCTTACAGCAGAGAGATCAGAGAGAAGCGGCCCCTCTCTCTGTGTCTCCCCACACAGCTCTTACAGAAGAGAGATCAGAGAGAAGCGGTCTCTCTCTGTCTCCCCACACAGCTCTTACAGCAGAGATCAGAGAGAAGCGGCCCCTCTCTCTGTGTCTCCCCGCACAGCTCTTACAGCAGAGATATCAGAGAGAAGCGGCCCCTCTCTCTGTGTCTCCCCGCACAGCTCTTACAGCAGAGAGAAGCGGTCCCTCTCTCTGTATCTCCCACACAGCTCTTACAGCAGAGAGATCAGAGAGAAGTGGCCCCTCTCTCTGTGTCTCCCCGCACAGCTCTTACAGAAGAGAGATCAGAGAGAAGTGGCCCCTCTCTCTGTCTCCCCGCACAGCTCTTACAGCAGAGAGATCAGAGAGAAGCGGTCTCTCTCTGTGTCTCCCCGCACAGCTCTTACAGCAGAGAGATCAGAGAGAAGGGGCCCCTCTCTTAATCTCCCCGCACAGCTCTTACAGGCAATCTCACTATTATTTTTAGTACGTAGGATTGAAGCAGGTGATCTCCGGAGCTGAACCCCACTCATTTCAGGCCCAGGGACCCCCCGATTCCCGATGGGTTGCCGGTATTTGTCTGTGCGTCTGTTTATTTTAACGTCCAAGTCCCCTATAATGCCGCTTTCCTTTGATAAATTGTATACTATTTTTTTTGCACCGATTTGGCCTTAGTCATCCAAAAGACTTTACTATAAAGATCCCTTAGAGCATGATGATTCCTGATGAAGCCATAGTGAAACGCGTAGAAGCAGCTGTTTGGGGAGCCACTGAGGACCAATACGGGAAGGTGCTGGTAGACTGCAGAAGCCGAACATCCAGGGAAGCTTCTTTCGCCCTCATTTGAGCCATCACAGGACATGACGCGAGGCAGCAGCTTGACCGGCGTATACCTCCAGAAACCAGCAGCTCTCTCCCATGAATTGTTCTTTTTTACTAAATGTGAGTGCATCATTTATATATGTTCAGAATGTGCAATAGACCCTAATTCAACTATACTACACTATTGTGCGCTCTCTTTCTTTCTTTAATTCCCTGGGAGGAATATATAAGGATTCAATCTAAAGTACAGCACACTATTCAAAGACCACCTTCTAAAAGCTTTCCACCTTTGAGGGTCCACACAAGGGCTCCCATCAGAGAGAGATGGATCTCTAATATGCCTTTTCCGACCAGAAGAAATTTGTGAGTGAGACCGACACGGTAGCCCTTGAAGGTTGGAGTTTGCTACCCCTACCTTGGAGTCGAGGTAGAAAGCGTTAACACTAAATGAGTTCCCTCTCTTATTTCGGGTGACAAGGGACGTGCTCCAGTAGAATACACCAAGGACCTCCCTGTCACTCCAAAGGGTCGTGCCTTTCCAGCTCCACTCCACATGGTACCAACTCCCTCTTCATAATGAACGATACCTACCGCAGAGCAGACTGCAAATGTATTATACAGAGGGGGAAATGGTATATGAGTAATGGACTGCAGCCAGCTATTAACGCAGTAATGGGTGTATGCTGTAAAGTGGAGGTCGTTACATTGTTCTGCAACCATTTCAACGGGAGAGTATGGAAAAAAAATACATATTTTCTCTACAGTAGCAGTGGTGAAGTCATTTTATTTGGTAAAACCATGAAGCCCGCAGACGGTGTTTATGAGGCACGGGATGGGGTGCTGAACTAGCCCCCGTTCCCCCCCCCCCGGGTTGTTTAACTTGGAAGAGTGGGGGGAGGATGGGATGATGAAGGATTATTAAGCAGAGGGGAGGTTGCGGGCACTCAGTACCTGTGGAGGAGAGCCCGGACCCATTGGTGGGGGAAGGGGGGATTATGGACTCAGCAGTGCCTGGCGGACACTCACGGAAGTTGGGCTCATACTTCCATTGTCGGCCGGGTGGGCTCCTCGGTGTTGCCGGGCCCGGGACAGTTATCCTGGCTCTCTCCCCCTGTCAGTGTCTCTGACCACCAGCAGTGGTTGAAGTCTGGTGGACACACTAAATTGTGAACGTAATTCCCACAGCCCTACTCTCTTTTTATTTCCCCAGACCACTACTTTTTAATCTACAAAGTTACAGTCCGGCATTCTTTATAAAGAAAAAATAGACATCCTGTGGCAGAAATAACTCAGATTCAGGCCGTCGACCAACAGGCGGTTAATGTTTCACTTTGATTGCAAGTGGCACTGCAACTTGAAGCATCCATATATCCACCACTAGCTGGTATACCCGGTGTTGCCCGGGCGTGGAAGGGCAGGGGGTATGGAGTGGAAGGGTGGGGGGAGGGGCGTGGAAGGGCGGAGGGGGGGAGGGGCGTGGAAGGGCGGGGAGGCCAAAGGGCAGGGAGGGGCAAAGGGCAGGTAGGGGCGGGGGGCAAAGGGCAGGGAGGGGCGGGGGGCAAAGGGCAGGGAGGGGTGGGGGGGACAAAGGGCAGGGAGGGGCAGGGGGGACAAAGGGCAGGGAGGGGCAGGGGGGGCAAAGGGCAGGGAGGGGGAGGTGGGGCAAAGGGCAGGGAGGGGCGGGGGGCTAAGGGCAGGGAGGAGTGGGGGGGACAAAGGGCAGGGAGGGGTGGGGAGGGACAAAGGGCAGGGAGGGGTGGGGGGGACAAAGGGCAGGGAGGGGCGGGGGGGGGCAAAGGGCAGGGAGGGGCGGGTTGAGGGGGCAAAGGGCAGGGAGGGGTGGGTGGGGGGGCAAAGGGCTGGGAGGGGCGGGTGGGGGGGGCAAAGGGCAGGGAGGGGCGGGGGGGGCAAAGGGCAGGGAGAGGCGGGGGGGGCAAAGGGCAGGGAGGGGCGGGGGGGGCAAAGGGCAGGGAGGGGTGGGGGGGCAAAGGGCAGGGGGGGGCAAAGGGCAGGGAGGGGCGGGTGGGGGGGCAAAGGGCAGGGAGGGGTGGGTGGGGGGGCAAAGGGCAGGGAGGGGCGGGTGGGGGGGGCAAAGGGCAGGGAGTGGCAGGTGGGGGGGGCAAAGGGCAGGGGGAGGGAGGGCAAGGGCAGGGAGGGCAGAGGGAGGGAGGGCAGGGGGCAAAGGGCAGGGGAAGGGAGGGCAGGGGGCAAAGGGCAGGGGAAGGGAGGGCAGGGGGCAAAGAGCAGGGGCAGGGGGGGCAAAGGGCAGGGGGCAAAGGGCATTGGGAGGGGGGGCAAGGGCAGGGGGCAAAGGGCATTGGGAGGGAGGGCAGGGGGCAAAGGGCATTGGGAGGGAGGGCAAGGGGCAAAGGGCAGGGGGCAAGGGCAGGGAGGGCAGAGGGAGGGAGGGCAGGGGGCAAAGGGCAGGGGAAGGGAGGGCAGGGGGCAAAGAGCAGGGGCAGGGGGGGCAAAGGGCAGGGGGCAAAGGGCATTGGGAGGGGGGGCAAGGGCAGGGGGCAAAGGGCATTGGGAGGGAGGGCAGGGGGCAAAGGGCATTGGGAGGGAGGGCAAGGGGCAAAGGGCAGGGGGAGGGAGGGCAGGGGGAGGGAGGGCGGGGGGAGGGAGGGCAGGGGGGGGCAAAGGGCAGGGGGGGCAGGGGGAGGGAGGGCAGGGGGGGCAAAGGGCAGGGGGGGCAAAGGGCAGGGGGCAGGGAGGGTAGGGGGGGGCAAAGGACAGGGTGAGTCAGGGACGCGTTAAATAACCCATTCCCCTGCGTGTACTCACCTTGCACACGGCCGCGCTCCTCTTCCTCTGGGTCCCGGCCGCCCTCCTCCTCCACCTCGGGCTCCTCCGCGGCGAGGCTGAGACGCTCCGGTGAGTAGGTGATGGGCCTCTCGCGTGGAGATGCGGGGACAGCCGGAGGAGAGGCGGAGACAGCCAGAGGTGCGCCCGCGGGGACTGGTAGCGGCCTGTGTGAGGGGAGAGCCGCGTGCTCTGTGTGTGTGGGGGGGGGGGGGGGTTAGGGAGAGCGCCGGGTGAGGGAGAGCCGCGTGCTCTGTGTGTGGGGGGGGGAGGGGGTGAGGGCGAGCGCCGGGTGAGGGGAGAGCCGCGTGCTCTGTGTGTGTGTGGGGGGGGGAGGGGGTGAGGGAGAGCGCCGGGTGAGGGAGTGGCCTATGGGTGCTGAGAGCCGTGGGGAGGTGAGAGTCCCCCGCTGTGTCCCGGGCGCTCGCTCCGCTCCCCCGCTAACTGTAGCGGCGCTGGGGGGGAGGGGAGGGGGGGGAGGAAAAAGCGCGGGAAACCGGGAGACCCGGGGAGAGGAGGAGGTGCGCGGGGTCACGATGAGCGCTCTGTGTGTGTGTGTGTGTGTTTTGGCCCGTCACTCCGCCTCAGGCCAATGAGAGGTGTGCGGGGGCGGGCGGCCCAAGGGACCAATGAGATTGCCGCTAGGGACACAGGCCATGCAGACAAACATACAGTGCTTTCACAAATATATAGTAGATACAAGCTTGAGATAGATATATATATATATATATATATATATGCAATACGATACCGCAAGTGGACGAATATCAGAGGCAGCACTCCAGATGGTTATCAAAAATAATGTATTTATTCAACAATTGATTATTTTTGATAACCATCTGGAGTGCTGCCTCTGATATTCGTCCACGTGCGGTATCGTATTGCCTATCTTTCTGTACAGGATTTGCACCCACTTTATTAGTCATTCAGACGGAGTGCCTAGGGTTCTTTATTATCCTATATATGTGTATATATATATATATATATATATATATATATATATATATATATATATATATATACACACACACTGTAGCTCTGCGGCTTTCCGCGGGATAATTACAGTTAGTGGGATTCTATGTCTATTCTTCCTTGTATTGTTATATCTGTTAGATAAAGAAAGAGCAGTTCCTGCTCTGCGGATAGATGTGAGGGGTGCACTCGGGAATCAGGGCTGTATTGGAAGAAAAAAAAAGTATTCCCTTTTGGTAGTGCACTCTACCTCTGGTTCAATATAGGACCTTAATTGTGAATCACTGGAAAGAGATGGTTTCCCATCTCCACTGATACAATAATATTTATTAAACAAGAAAATACAATAAATTGTATCCTCTTTTTAGCTATCATATAGTGCAGGCCTGCACAACACGCGGCCCGCCTGCACTCACTGTGCGGCCCGCGGCGTCTTTCCGCTCTCCCCCTCCCAAGTCCTCTCTACCCCTCCGCCTCCCTCTCGAGTCCGCTCTCCCACTCCCGCTCCCCCACGAGCCCGCTCTCCCCCTCCCCCAGGAGCCAGCTCTCCCCCTCGAGCCACAGCAGCAGCGCGCTCTAGCATTGAGGCACTTCCTTGCCTGCTGCTGGCTAGAGCGCATGCGTGAAGTCCTGCCTGCTCTGCCGCCTTCTCCGCAGCAAACCAAGGTAGGGGGGGGTCATTAAAGGTGCAGGGGGGAGTCGTTGGAGGTGCAGGGGGGAGTCGTTGGAGGTGCGCGGGGGAGTCGTTGGAGGTGCAGGGGGGGGTCATTGGAGGTGCAGGGGGGGGTCATTGGAGGTGCAGGGGGGTCATTGGAGGTGCAGGGGGGTCATTGGTGGTGCAGGGTGTGATTGGAGGTGCAGGGGGTGATTGGAGGTGCAGGGGGTGATTGGAGGTGCAGAGGGAGTGATTGGAGGTGCAAGGAGGGTCATTGGAGGTGCAAGGGGGGTCATTGGAGGTGCAGGGGGGGTCATTGGAGATGCAGGGGGGTCATTGGAGGTGCAGGGGAGAGAGATGTGATGCAGGGGGGAAAGTGATGTGAGGTGCAGGGGGGGAGTGATTTGAGGTGCAAGGGGGGTGATTTGAGGTGCAAGGGGGGTGATTTGAGGTGCATGGGTGATGTGAGGTGCGTGGGGAGTGATGTGAGGTGCCGGGGGGAGAGTGATGTGAGGTGCAGGGGGGGGGGGGAGAGTGATGTGAGGTGCAGGGGGGGGGGGGAGAGTGATGTGAGGTGCAGGGGGGGAGAGTGATGTGAGGTGCAGGGGGGGAGAGTGATGTGAGGTGCAGGGGGGGAGAGTGATGTGAGGTGCAGGGGGGAGAGTGATGTGAGGTGCAGGGTGGGAGAGTGATGTGAGGTGCAGGGGGGGAGAGTGGTGGGAGGTGCAGGGGGGGAGAGTGGTGGGAGGTGCAGGGGGGAGAGTGGTGGGAGGTGCAGGGGGGAGAGTGATGGGAGGTGCAGGGGGGAGAGTGATGGGAGGTGCAGGGGGGAGAAGGATGGGAGGTGCAGGGGGCGTGGGATGTGTGTGGTGTGCAAGGGGTTATTGTGTGTTTGATGTGGAGGGGGAGTATTATGTGTGTGGGTGAGGGGGAGAGATGGGGGTATGAGAGATAGATGGGGAGTATCGCAAAGGTTAATAGTGAGGGGTTCTGGGGGAGATATGAGGATGATAATGAAGGGTGCTGGTGGAGATATGAGGATGATTAGGGGTGCTGGGGGAGATATATGATGATGATGAGAGGTGCTGGAGGAGAGATGATGATGATGATGAGTGGTGCTTGGGGAGATATGAGGATGATGAGAGGTGCTGGAGGAGAGATGATGATGATCAGTGGTTGACAAATCACCAAAAAATCTACTCGCCACACAAAAAAATCTACTCGCCACCTAGTACCAAACGTGTGCTGCTTGGGCCAATATTTACTCGCCCGGGGGTTAAATCCACTCGCCCGGGGCGAGCAAATGTATAGGTTTGTCGAACACTGATGATGATGATGATGATGATGATGATGATTTTACCCGTGCGGCCCAATTTTTTTTTCCTTGGAGCAGTTCGGCCCTTCTCACTTTACGAGTTGTGCAGGCCTGATATAGGGATATAGCAGCATTAACAGATAGTGCATATACATGCACATGTCTATCTAGCAGCGCTAATTTGATTTAGGTTTTAAATAACAAATTTTCTTGTTTAATAAATATTATTGTATCAGTGGAGATGGGAAACCATCTCTTTCCAGTGATTCATAATTAAGTTCCTATATTGAACCAGAGGTAGAGGGCACTATCAAAAGGGAATACTTTTTGTATTGTTATATGCCTCAGCCAAACGGAAGTCTCTCCTCCTACCTGTTCGTGCCTGCGACGTTGCCAGTTCTGTAGTTCATTCTGCTTATTTTCACTTTACCTCCCTGTGCCTCAGGCACCAAAAACATAGATTGTAAGCTCTGCGGGACAGGGGTTGTGTCTGTAAAATTCCTCTGTGCTGCGTACTGCGCGCTGTGCTGTAATTGTGACGCGCTCTGAGAAAAACACTATATGAATCACTAAATCATTAAAAAAATAAGAGAAAATCACTATATGAAATATTATTATTACTTGTTTTACAAAAAATGACCAAGGTTCCAATTAACCTGCCCAATGTGATTTATGAAGCAGGTGAGCAGTGGAGTATAAAGAAACTAGGCACACTTTATACTTTTATACTTCTTTTTCACTGCATTTCTCCTTAAATCAGCAATCACCCTAGAAGCCCATGTAAGTTTAACTCATAAAATAAAAATATATACAGTATATTCAAATGAAAAATCAGGATTTTCCTCATCTCTAGCATCTGTAGCCTGCTCCATTTTAACCTCTTAATATTTCTACCGCTTATATCTGCTGAACAAAGCATCAGATTTTAAATATTAAAAACTGCGTTGGAAAGGGGCGTGAAAAGATCTCGAAATCTCTTCAGTGTTCGGAATTCCCGTGTTTACGATTGCCAAAGCAACCACTTCCTCGCCCATCGCAATATTCATCTTACCCTGCGCCTTTTAGCTACCAGGTAAACAGCACAAAGACAGGGTTTTAAAAAGAAAAGGATAATGCATAAAACAGAAGTTAAACAAGGGCCTAGTTCTTGTTTGAAAAGATAGAAGGGACGAGGAGTAGCAGGATATATCGGGGGGGGGGGGGGGGGGTTATGTTATGTATGAAACAACTTGTTGACGTGACTCCAAGAAAAGTACGTTTCATCTCCAAGGACAAAAATCCCACACTAAATATTTTTTGGGGGTACAATTATTAACATCGTTCTAAACCTTTTATAAATCCTCCCCTTCCAAAATTCCCTTGAGCCTCTCTGAAAATCCCCTGGGATAAAACAACGTGGCAGCTTCAGACAAAGCCGTTGTTTGAGTCTGATGATGTCCCTGTCCTCACTTGGGGTGGTGCACTAGGGCAGTGAAGGTGAGACAAGCAGGGGATTCTGGGAGTGGAAATAGCAGCCACCTCTAGGATACAGCAGTGATGTCTGTGGTTTTTGAGAACTTTCTATTTTTCTTAATTAAAGGCCATTTTTGGAATTCCTCACAATTTGACCAGAGAAGTTGGGGCAGTTTTGCACCTTCCCAATCTTGGATTCCAATGTATGACGGTCCCCTTCAACAGCAAAGGGGTTATAGGAGCAATCCAAGCAATATCCTACACTAGCTGATATACCCGGCGTTGCGATGGTGCGGCTGGGGATGTTGCGGAGCGTCCGGGTTTGGGTGAGGCGGGGGGGGGGGGGGGTATTTGTGCAGATCAGGAGGTTGCTGGGGGGGGGGTAGATGTACGTATCAGGCGTGAATAGTGTGGTACGGGCGTGAATAGGGTGGTGCGGGTGTGAATAGGGTGGTGCGGGCGTGAATAGGGTGGTGCGGGCGGGTAGGCGCACATTTTGTGTGCGGAGCGGCAACAGGGCAGGTATGCGGACATTGTGAGTGTTATGATGAGGTGAAGGCGGAATTTTTGTGTGCGGAGCGGCGAGAGGGTAATGGTTATGCGGACATTTTCAGTGCGTAGCAGGCGGGAAGGGAGTGTTGAGGTTGTGGGAAGGTGTACATTTTGAGGTTGATGAGGTGAAGGCGGACATTTTGTGTGCGGAGCGGCGACAGGGTGGGAAGGGAGTGTGTAGTGTGGTGAGGCGGAAAATTTTATTGCGGAGCGGACATTTTTAGCGTGTAGCGGCGACAGGGTGCGGAGCGTGCGTGAAGGGAGTGTGGAGGTCGGGCGGTATATTTTGAGTGCGGAGTGGCCGGGAAGGGAGAGTGGAGCGGCCGTGAAGGCGGAAATTTTAATCGTGTAGCGCGCGACAGGGTGATGGTACTGGCGACCCGGGCCCCTATCGGCAGCGCCACCTTTACGAGGTATTGCTGCATGTGTTTGTCAGCGTCAAACGCAGACGCAGGGTCGCCGACAGCTTTCGACAGACCCAGGACTAGACATTGGGGTCCCACCCCCGCAGTGTGTTGGCGGCCTCGCCCCCGCCTCCCCCCCTTTACGCCTCCCCCCCTTTACACCTCCTCGCTCTTTCCCGGCTCTATTCATCTCCCTCTCCTCATGTATTTCTCTCCCCCTTCTCTCACTCTTCGTCACTCCCCCTCTCTACCGCCCTCCACTATCACTCAATGACCCCTTATCACTCAATCCCCCCCTTCTCACACTCATTCCGCCCTCCCCCCCTTGCCACACATGACACACCCACAATACAATAACATACACACACACAATCCCCCCCAAACACATAGACACATTATTCTACACAAATCTCCCCCCCCAATACAATAACCCCCCTACACACACACAAAACACAATAACCCCACGCCCAGAAAATAAAATAACCCCCCACACACTCACGTAAAATTCCACACAAGTCCATCCCACAATACAAGATCCCATACACAAAAAACAATAACACCACACACACACACACACACACACACACACACACACACACACACACACACACACACACACACACACACACACACACACACACACACACACACACACACACACACACTACGATACACACAATCCCCCCAACACATACTGTACACAAACAATTCCACACAAATCCTCCCCACAATACAATAACCCTCCCCCCCACACATACATACATAATCACTCATACACACAATACCCTCCCCCCCCCCCCAATACAATGAAAAATATACATGCCTTACCTTTTTGGGGGGAGGGGGCTGTCAGTCAGACTTCTGGAACTTCAGTCCATGTGCGGAAGCTTGGAACCTACTGGGCGGGCCCGCTTCACCAGCTTCTGGGACACACCAGAGGGGGAGAGGCAGGCCTTGGGCCCGGCTTCCGGCGCACACCTGAGGGGGAGAGGCAGGCCATAGGCCCGGCTTCCGGCACACACCTGAGGGGGAGAGGCAGGCCATAGGCCCGGCTTCCGGCGCACACCTGAGGGGGAGAGGCAGGCCGCGGGCCGGGCTTCCGGCGCACACCTGAGGGGGAGAAGCAGGCCGCGGGCCCGGCTTCCGGCGCACACCTGAGGGGGAGAAGCAGGCCGCGGGCCCGGCTTCCGGCGCACACCTGAGGGGGAGAAGCAGGCCGCGGGCCCGGCTTCTGGTGCACACCTGAGGGGGAGAAGCAGGCCGCTGGCCCGGCTTCCGGCGCACACCTGAGGGGGAGAGGCAGGCCATAGGCCCGGCTTCCGGCGCACACCTGAGGGGGAGAGGCAGGCCGCTGGCCCGGCTTCCGGCGCACACCTGAAGGGGAGAGGCAGGCCTTGGGCCGGGCTTCCGGTGCACACCTGAGGGGGGAGAAGCAGGCCGCGGGCCCGGCTTCCGGTGCACACCTGAGGGGGAGAAGCAGGCCGCGGGCCGGGCTTCCGGTGCACACCTGAGGGGGAGAAGCAGGCCGCTGGCCCGGCTTCCGGTGCACACCTGAGGGGGAGAAGCAGGCCGCGGGCCCGGCTTCCGGTGCACACCTGAGGGGGAGAAGCAGGCCGCGGGCCGGGCTTTTGGCACACACCTAAAGGGGAGAAGCAGGCCGCGGGCCCGGCTTCCGGCACATACCCGAGGGGGAGAGGCAGGCCGCGGGCCCGGCTTCCGGCACATACCCGAGGGGGAGAGGCAGGCCGCGGGCCCGGCTTCCGGCACATACCCGAGGGGGAGAGGCCATGGGCCCCAGCTTCCGACACACACTGGGGGGAACTGGGGCCTTGTGGCTATAAGAGGCACAGCAGCCAGACGCAGCAGTTGGGCCGGGCCCATTCCCAAAGCAACCAAGCCCAGGACATTTGTCCAGGTTTTCCCTCCTGTCGGTGGCCCTGCACCTTATAGCATAAGAAGAAAGAAAATGCAAAAGCACATGTCTGCTACGGAGGGATAAGAGCGAAACGCGTTAGACGGGTCACCAACTCCAGTCCTCAAGGGCCACCAACAGGTCAGGATTTCAGGATATCCCTGCTTCGGCACAGGCGTAGTCTTTGACTGAGCCACCTGTGCTGAGTCAGGGATATCCTGAAAACCTGACCTGTTGGTGGCCCTTGAGGACTGGAGTTGGCCTCCCCTGGGATTAGGAGGGAGCCCAGTACATCATTGTTCTGGTATTATTCATTTATAATGTGCCAATGGCTTAGCACCAATTTACACACAATAACACAAGGAATGTACAACATACTTTTCAGCGCTATTATAGATTTTAGGGACAGATTTCATTTTTCGGGCTGAGAAATACCATAGATTGTTATTTTGGTTTTTACACCTGTGTTAAACTCATAGAATCTCTGCAAATCAGAACTGCCTGACCCGAGGGAGAGAGGAGAGCGCTCGGAAGCTCGCCCTGTAATTTCAATTGTTAGAGCAAAATAATAAAGGTATCACCTAGCACTGAAGTACTCGTACAGATTGTCGCTGTGCAGAATACTGTAGATCAAAGGAGTTCTACTATAAGTGATAGTAAGCTATATATTATAACTAGCTAAGAGACCCGGCGCTGCCCGGGACCAAAACCTCGGGCGTGTGTCCTCCTTCATATCTCCGGCCGTGTCCCCCCCCCCCCCTGCGCCGCTCCGGTCGCCGTTCCCCACCCCCTCCCCCGAGCAGCTCTGTTCCCCCCCCCCCCTGCGCAGCACA
>NW_027454426.1:0-20000 GCF_040206685.1 Ascaphus truei | reverse complement strand
AGCAGGTTTGACCCGAGGCACCTTGTTGCGAGCGCAAATATTACACGCCTTGACAAACTCCTCCACATCTTTAGCCCTCTCAGGCCACCAGAAGGTACGTTGAACCAGATCGTTGGTCTTCCGTATCCCTGGGTGTCCTGCTGATTTAGAGGAATGACACCACTCGAGAACCTTCTTGCGGTGTTGAGGTGCCGTGTAGAGTCTTCCCTCCGGAACCTTGAGTCCCTCAGGAATCCGTGACTGTTCGGATTGAATTTTGCCCATGATATCAAACGAATTAGCGGAGAGGATACAACTAGAAGGAATAATAGACTCCAGCTGCTCCTCAGACCTGTCCTCCGCCAGAAACTGTCGTGATAGGGCGTCCGCTTTTAGATTCTTGGAGCCAGGAATGAAGGAAATGAGAAAGTTAAATCGTGAAAAAAACAAAGCCCAGCGGGCTTGTCGAGCGTTCAAACGCCGTGCCCCTTCTAGGTAGAGGAGATTCTTATGATCCGTCAGAATGGTAATGGGTGTCTCAGTCCCCTCTAAGAAATGTCTCCACTCCTCTAATGCCAACTTGATCGCTAAAAGCTCCCTATTCCCGACATCATAATTCCGTTCAGCGGACGAAAATTTCTTCGAGAAAAACGCACATGGATGCAGTCTGGCTAAGGGAGAAGTTCTCTGGGACAGAACAGCCCCAGCCCCAATGTCCGAAGCATCCACCTCCAAGGTAAATGGGAGTTTAGGATCTGGGTGGGTGAGGATGGGAGCAGACACAAAAGCCCTCTTAAGCAGATCAAACGCCCTTATGGCGGACTCCGACCAAGATGAAGGATCAGCACCCTTCTTGGTGAGGGCAGTTATGGGAGATACGGTGGACGAAAAATTGCGGATGAAACGTCGATAATAGTTTGCAAAACCTAAAAAACGTTGCACGGCTCTAAGAGTAGTCGGACGAAGCCAGTCCAGAATAGCCTTAAGTTTCTCTGGATCCATGTTAAAACCAGAGTCCGAGATGACGTAACCCAAAAATGCAACAGATTTGAGGTGGAACTGACATTTCTCCAGCTTCGCAAAAAGATGGTTCTCCCGAAGACGTAACAGTACTTGTTGAACATGTTTGATGTGTTCTTGAGTGGATTTAGAAAAAATGAGGATGTCATCCAAGTAAACAATAGGTATGAGTTCAGAATGTCCCGAAAAATCTTGTTGACAAAATCCTGGAAAACTGCTGGTGCGTTGCACAAACCGAACGGCATAACCAGATATTCATAGTGGCCGTCATGAGTGTTAAAAGCAGTCTTCCACTCGTCCCCCTCTCGTATCCTTACTAAATTGTAGGCACCTCTTAGATCCAGTTTAGAAAAGATATTTGCTCCCTGGAGACGGTCGAAGAGCTCCGGAATCAAAGGCAGAGGATAGCGATTTTTACGAGTGATATTGTTCAAACCCCGGTAGTCTATGCATGGGCGGAGAGAGCCGTCCTTTTTTTTGACAAAGAAGAAGCCTGCTCCGACCGGGGAAGACGATTTTCTGATGAAACCCCTCTCTAAGTTCTCAGCGATGTAAGTGTTCATGGCCTTTGTCTCTGGGAGAGAGAGAGGATAGGATCTTGCCCTGGAAAGAGGTGCGCCCGGAAGTAGGTCGATAGGACAATCAAAAGAACGGTGTGGAGGTAGAATCTCGGAACGTGCCTTGTCGAAAACATCACGGAATTCCCAGTACTCAAAGGGTAAGGAGTTAATCTTCTCAGATAAGGTAGACAAACCACCAATTCTCTTGAAAATCTGGGTACAGGTCTTGGCACAAGAAGTAGCCCACTGGATAGGTTTCTGATCCGTCCAGTCGATGCGAGGATTATGAAGTTGAAGCCAAGGAAGACCCAAAATCAACTCAGCAGAAGGAGTGTGGATTACATCGAGGGTAATGATCTCCGTATGGACGTTGACGAATTGTAGAAGAAGAGGCCCCGTCTGTAGCGTGATAAAAGCTGGTTTAAGCGGTCGACCGTCAATGGCCTCCAGTCCTACCGGCGTCCTCCTGTTGACCAAAGGGATATTGTTCAGTCTAGCAAAAGTCTCATCAATGAAATTACCTGCAGAACCAGAGTCAATGAACGCTTGTGCCGGAGTGTGAAACCCCTCTCCAGACAGTGTAATGGGCAAGGTTATCCTGGTGGGAAGGATGTTCTGGACGATGGGAGACAGTGTCAATATTCCCAACGAAACTCTCCGGGATCTCATTGGGAGCTGGCGTTTCCCGGTGCGTGAGGACACTGGGGTACAGCGTGACCGGAATTGCCACAGTACATGCAAAGGCCGGCCTTGCGCCGACGCAGTTTCTCAGCAGGAGACAGCCTATTGCCTCCCAACTGCATGGGTTCTGGAATGTCCCCGGAAGGAGGTAGCGGAGCCACGAAGGAGGGAGCAAGAGTTCTTGAAACCCGTATACGGACATGGGAACGCTCGTATTTCCGCTCCAGCAGACGCTGATCCACACGAATGGAGAGAGCGATCAACTCCTCCAGGTTAGTGGGACGATCTCGTGCAGCAAGCTCATCCTTTAGGGTCTCCGACAGACCTTGCCAGAATGCAGAAGATAGAGCCTCATCATTCCAACCTGTCTCAGCAGCAAGGGTGCGGAACTCCACTGCATACACGGCAACCGAACGATCTCCCTGGATTATGTGGTGAAGAGCAGAAGATGCCGTTAACCTCCGTGCGGGAGTATCGAAGACTCTTCGGAATTCCTCGACGAAGAGATCGATGTCCTGTGTGATGGCCCCCTGTCGTTCCCAAATGGGAGAGGCCCACGCCAGTGCCTGGTCGGTGAGAAGGGAGTAGATGTAACCAACCTTGGAGACAGAAGACACAAAGCGAGAGGGAGAGAAGTTAAATTGGACGAGACATTGGTTAATGAAACCCCGGCATCCTCGAGGATCCCCCGCATAGTGTCTGGGAGGCGGAATCCGTGGTTCCGGAGCAGACGCAGACGGAGGTGTCGGAGCAGGACTAGCCGGTACAGGAGCTGCCACGGGAGACAGTTGCTGAGAGAGGGTACGAAATTGAAGAGTAATGGTATGGACGGTTTGCTGCAAGGTATCTGTCCGTTTATCTGCTTGGTCTAGGTAAGTCTCTAGTCTGGCAAACAGAGCAGCCACCTCAGCGGGGTCCATGTTTGTAGTGCTGAGCATAATGTTAGGATGTGCTCACCACAAACGAGACGGGACCGCGGTGCTGAGGTGGGATAGGAAATAACGCCACCCACAGCCACGAGGGCACGTCTTGATTGAAGAGTGGTCTGGGATTCCGGATCGGGGTAGGAGAGGTACGGTAGGTAGAGGGGCCGTTAGCCAAGTCCGGGGTAAGAGAGAGGGACGTTGTAGTTTACCGTAAGCCAGGATCGGGATGCCAGAGGTGCGGAGAGTCGTGTAGCTGTAAGCCGAGTTCGGGATGCCAGAGGTACAGGTAGACGTAGCGGAAGCCGGTTCAGTTCACGAGGAAGACTGCGGAATAGACTAAGGAGGCAGAGAATGGGGAGAACAACTGGTTCTATGCTCAGCCAACGAGTCAGTGACTCTGCAGGGTATATATAGGAGAGAGGAACCAATAGCAGCGCAGCAAGGTAGGGGTGTGTGGAAAGGCCAGGTTACAGCAGGTATAGGTCCAGAAGGAGTCCCAGGGGAGGAGCCATAAAGCCCAGCAGCCTGGCTGAGTTTGGTGGTAGCCATCAAAAGAGGCGCTGTGCCTTTAAGAGGCGGAAGCGCCTCCGTGTGGCCGCGCCTCCGTGAGGCAGTGCCATCGGCTGCGTGCGCGGACCCACGCCCTGCTCTGAGAGCAGAAGAGGAAGGAAGATGTGCGCGCGCGCGCATAGAGGGAAAAGCTGACGGCGGCTTGCCTCCGGAGTCCACGTGTGCAGCGGGAGACCCAAATGGAGCTGCAGGTAAGTGAGGAGCACGCCGAGAGCGGCGTGGCTCCAGAATCCTCACAGGAGGACAGTGAGCTGCCCGAGGAGCGTGAGCAGCCGCGCATGCGCACACCGCCAGGCCGCTGGACAGCTCTGAGCACACGTGCAACACGCAGGTGACGGGAGCACCGGGGAAAGGGAGGGGGGACCGACACAGGGGCCAGTGGGGGGGGGAGAGTGACACCCGGGGGAGTGGGGGGGGGAGTGACACCCGGGGGAGTGGGGGGGGAGTGACACCCGGGGGCAGGGGGGGGCAATACCCGGTGGGGGTGATAACCGGGGGCAGGGGGACTCAGCGGAAGACGGAGGAGGAGGGCCGATCGAGTCCACAGAAGCAAGCCAATGAGAGGAGGGCGGACCAGGGAGCAATCTGATTGGCCAGAGGCTGAGTGACAGACCAATCAGATTGCCCCTAGAGACGGACATACAACGGTTTCAATAATATAGATATAGGAAAAACGGAGCTCTCTACTGCACTTGTGTTTGTATTCAAGAGAAAATAGTATATACTGTACGACTTTAATTATAGAAACATAATTAATTATTTAGCTTTTATATAGGGGGTGATGGGAGGTTAGGGGTTATTAGTGGCGTGCATTGCACTGGCAGCATAGGTACATCTTCTTCTTTTTATTATACTATATTAGTGAAAGCACTGTATGCCTGCATGCATGCATGCATGCCTGCCTGCCTGGATGTCCGGTGTCCCTAGGGGCAATCTCATTGGTCCCTTGGGCCGCCCGCCCCAGCACACCTCTCATTGGCCTCACACACACACACCACCCCCTTGGCCCGCCCCCCACACCTCTCATTGGCCTGAGGCGGAGTGACGGGCCAAAGGTACGTACACACACACACACACACACACACACACACACACACACACACACACACCTCCCCGCTCCAAATCACCTCTCCCCCTCCCCGCTCCAAATCACCTCTCCAACCTTCCCGCTCCAAATCACCTCTCCCCCCTCCCCGCTCCAAATCACCTCTCCCCCCACCCCGCTCCAAATCACCTCTCCCCCCGCCCCAGCGGCATCACCTCTCCCCCTCCCCACTCCAAATCACCTCTCCCCCTCCCCGCTCCAAATCACCTCTCCCCCCTCCAAATCACCTCTCCCCCTCCCCGCTCCAAATCACCTCACCCCCCTCCCCAGCGGCATCACCTCTCCCCCTCCCCGCTCCAAATCACCTCTCCCCCCTCCAAATCACCTCTCCCCCCTCCCCAGCGGCATCACCTCTCCCCCTCCCCAAATCACCTCTCCCCCTCCCCGGCGGCATCACCTCTCCCCCTCCCCAGCGGCATCACCTCTCCCCCTCCCCGCTCCAAATCACCTCTCCCCCTCCCCAGCGGCATCACCTCTCCCCCTCCCCAGCGGCATCACCTCTCCCCCTCCCCGCTCCAAATCACCTCTCCCCCCTCCCCGCTCCAAATCACCTCTCCCCCTCCCTGGCGGCATCACCTCTCCCCCTCCCCAGCGGCATCACCTCTCCCCCTCCCCGCTCCAAATCACCTCTCCCCCTCCCCAGCGGCATCACCTCTCCCCCTCCCCGCTCCAAATCACCTCTCCCCCCTCCCCGCTCCAAATCACCTCTCCCCCCTCCCCGCTCCAAATCACCTCTCCCCCTCCCCAGCGGCATCATCTCTCCCCCTCCCCAGCGGCGCTCAAACTGAACTGTCCCCCTCCCCAGCGGCATCACCTCTCCCCGCTCCAAATCACCTCTCCTGTACCCCCGGCGGGGGAACAGGCAGCTGCAACGCGGCGCGTAAGATGGCGGACCCCCTTCCTCCCTCGCGGCGCCGAGTCAGACGGTGGCGGCGCCCGGAAGTACAGGTAGGTGTCGCTCCCTCACCTCCGGCGCCAAACGGAACTGAGAAAGGGTGCATCAACAGAGACGTGTGTGTGTGTGTGTGTGTGTGTGTGTGTGTGTGTCACTGTCCACTGCCCCCCCTCCTGTCCACTGCCCCCCCTCCTGTCCACTGCCCCCCCTCCTGTCCACTGCCCCCCTCCTGTTCACTGCCCCCCTCCTGTTCACTGCCCCCCTCCTGTCCACTGCCCCCCCTCCTGTCCACTGCCCCCCTCCTGTCCACTGCCCCCCCCTCCTGTCCACTGCCCCCCCCTCCTGTCCACCTCCCCCCCCTCTCCTGTCCACTGCCCCCCCTCCTGTCCACTGCCCCCCTTCCTGTCCACTGCCCCCCTCCTGTCCACCTCCCCCCCCCTCTCCTGTCTTCTGCCCCCCCTCCTGTCCACTGTCCGTCCCTCCTGTCCACTGTCCCCCCCCTCCTGTCTACTGTCCGTCTCCCCCTCCTGCCACCCCCTCCTGTCCCCCCCCCTCCTGTCCACTGTCCGTCCCTCCTGTCCACTGTCCCCCCATCCTGTCCACTGTCCGTCCCCCCCCTCCTGCTCCACTGTCCGTCCCCACACCCTCCTGTCCACTGTCCGTCCCCACACCCTCCTGTCCACTGTCCGTCCCCACACCCTCCTGTCCACTGTTCGTCCCTCCCCTCTGGGGAACACGGAGAAAGAGGGAGAGAGAAGGGAGCGGGAACTTTTACTCACGGGCAACGCCAGGTCTCTCTCCCCCTCGCCGCTACAACTCACCTCTCTCCCTCTCCGCCGCCGCTCCAACTGGAACAGATGGCGGCGCCCGGAAGGACCCCCTCCTCCCTCGCGGCGCCCAGTGAGAAGATGGCGGCGCCCGGAACTACAGGTAGGTGTCGCGTGTGTCCGCTCCCCCCACTTCCCCCCCCCCACTTCTCCCCCCCCCACTTCTCCCCACCTCTCACCCCCCCTCACCCCCCCTCCTCCCCCACCTACCTCCCAGAGCACGCTCTCCTACGGCTCAACATCCCCGAGGAGCAGGAGGAGGGCGGCAGGGACTTAATGCTGCTAGGTGAGGAAATGCAAGGGGAGGAATCCATGCCTTTGACGCCCCCCCCCTGCCTTTGACGCCCCCCCCCCTGCATTTGACGCCCCCCCCCCTGCCTTTGACGCCCCCCCCCCCGGCCTTTGACGCCCCCCCCCCCTGCCTTTGACGCCCCCCCCTGCCTTTGACGCCCCCCCCCTGCCTTTGACGCCCCCCCTGCCTTTGACGCCCCCCCCCCCCTGCCTTTAACGCCCCCCCCTGCCTTTGACCCCCCCCCCCCGCCTTTGACGCCCCCCCCGCCTTTGACGCCCCCCCCTGCCTTTGACGCCCCCCCCTGCCTTTGACGCCCCCCCCCTGCCTTTGACGCCCCCCCCTGCCTTTGATGCCCCCCCCTGCCTTTGACGCCCCCCCCCCTGCCTTTGACGCCCCCCCCTGCCTTTGACGCCCCCCCTGCCTTTGACGCCCCCCCCCCGCCTTTGACGCCCCCCCCCTGCCTTTGACGCCCCCCCCTGCCTTTGATGCCCCCCCCTGCCTTTTGACGCCCCCCCTGCCTTTGACGCCCACTGCCTTTGACGCCCCCCCCCTGCCTTGACGCCACCCCCCCTGCCTTTGACGCCACCCTCCCCTCTCCCTTTGACGCCCCCTCCCTTTGATGCCCCCCCCCTCCCTTTGACGCCCCCCCCTCTCTTTGACGCCCTTTGATGCCCCCCTGCCTTTGACCCCCCCTGCCTTTGACGCCCCCCCTGCCTTTGACGCCCCCCCCTGCCTTTGACGCCCCCCCCCCTGCCTTTGACGCCCCCCCCCTGCCTTTGACGCCCCCCACCTGCCTTTGACGCCCCCCCCTGCCTTTGACGCCCCCCCCCTGCCTTTGACGCCCCCCCTGCCTTTGACGCCCCCCCGCCCTGCCTTGACGCCCCCCCCCTGCCTTTGACGCCCCCCCCCTGCCTTGACGCCTCCCCGCCTTTGACGCCTCCCCTCCCCTGACTCCCCTCCCTTGTGCTCCCCTCCCCGGCGCTCCACTCACATCACCTCCCACACACTGACTGACACACACAACTTACTGACACACTGACGGCGCACACACACACACTGACTGACACACACACACTGACTGACACACTGACACTGACTCACACACACACTGGCTCACACACACACACACACTAACTGACGCACACACACACACACTGACTGACACACACACTGACTGACACACACACTGACTGACACACACACTGACTGACACACACACTGACTGACACACACACTCACTGACACACACACTCACTGACACACACACTGACTGACACACACACTGACTGACACACACACTGACTGACACACACACTGACTGACACACACACTGACTGACACACACACTGACTGACACACACACTGACTGACACACACACTGACTGACACACACACACTGACTGACACACACACTGACTGACACACACACTGACTGACACACACACTGACTGACACACACACTGACTGACACACACACTGACTGACACACACACTGACTGACACACACACTGACTGACACACACACCGACTGACGCGCGCACACTGACTGCCGCACGCGCACACACACCCCCACACACACACACTGACTGCCGCACGCGCACACACACTGACTGACTGCCGCACGCACACACTGACTGACGCGCACACAAACCCTGACTGACGCACACACGCACGCACACACTGACTGAGGCACACACTGACTGTGTGTGCGTCAGTCAGTCTGTGTGTGTTTGTGTTTCTGCCTCAGACTCACTGACGCGCGCGCAAACACACAGTGACTGACGCACACACGCTACATGAAGCTGTAAAGGAGGGAGGGAGGGGGGGGGACTGGATTGATGTGAATGGGGGACAAACAGAGAGAGGGGGGAGGGAGAGAGAGGAACGGGAACATTACATCCCGGGCAACGCCGGGTCTCTCAGCTAGTATACTATATTAGTGAAAGCACTGTATGCCTGCATGCATGCATGCCTGCCTGCCTGGATGTCCGGTGTCCCTAGGGGCAATCTCATTGGTCCCTTGGGCCGCCCGCCCCCCGCACACCTCTCATTGGCCTCACACACACACACCACCCCCTTGGCCCGCCCCCCACACCTCTCATTGGCCTGAGGCGGAGTGACGGGCCAAAGGTACGTACACACACACACACACACACACACACACACACACACACACACACACACACCTCCCCCTCCCCGCTCCAAATCACCTCTCCCCCTCCCCGCTCCAAATCACCTCTCCCCCCCTCCCCGCTCCAAATCACCTCTCCCCCCTCCCCGCTCCAAATCACCTCTCCCCCCGCCCCAGCGGCATCACCTCTCCCCCTCCCCGCTCCAAATCACCTCTCCCCCTCCCCGCTCCAAATCACCTCTCCCCCCTCCAAATCACCTCTCCCCCTCCCCGCTCCAAATCACCTCACCCCCCTCCCCAGCGGCATCACCTCTCCCCCTCCCCGCTCCAAATCACCTCTCCCCCCTCCCCAGCGGCATCACCTCTTCCTCTCCCCAAATCACCTCTCCCCCTCCCCGGCGGCATCACCTCTCCCCCTCCCCAGCGGCATCACCTCTCCCCCTCCCCGCTCCAAATCACCTCTCCCCCTCCCCAGCGGCATCACCTCTCCCCCTCCCCAGCGGCATCACCTCTCCCCCTCCCCGCTCCAAATCACCTCTCCCCCCTCCCCGCTCCAAATCACCTCTCCCCCTCCCCAGCGGCATCATCTCTCCCCCTCCCCAGTGGCGCTCAAACTGAACTGTCCCCCTCCCCAGCGGCATCACCTCTCCCCGCTCCAAATCACCTCTCCCGTACCCCCGGCGGGGGAACAGGCAGCTGCCACGCGGCGCGTAAGATGGCGGACCCCCTTCCTCCCTCGCGGCGCCGAGTCAGACGGTGGCGGCGCCCGGAAGTACAGGTAGGTGTCGCTCCCTCACCTCCGGCGCCAAACGGAACTGAGAAAGGGCGCATCAACAGAGACGTGTGTGTGTGTGTGTGTGTGTGTGTGTCACTGTCCACTGCCCCCCCTCCTGTCCACTGCCCCCCCTCCTGTCCACTGCCCCCCCTCCTGTTCACTGCCCCCCTCCTGTTCACTGCCCCCCCCTCCTGTCCACTGCCCCCCTCCTGTCCACTGCCCCCCCCTCCTGTCCACTGCCCCCCCCTCCTGTCCACCTCCCCCCCCTCTCCTGTCCACTGCCCCCCCTCCTGTCCACTGCCCCCCTTCCTGTCCACTGCCCCCTCCTGTCCACCTCCCCCCCCCCTCCCCCTCTCCTGTCTACTGCCCCCCCTCCTGTCCACTGTCCGTCCCTCCTGTCCACTGTCCCCCCCCTCCTGTCTACTGTCCGTCCCCCCCTCCTGCCACCCCCTCCTGTCCCCCCCTCCTGTCCACTGTCCGTCCCTCCTGTCCACTGTCCCCCCATCCTGTCCACTGTCCGTCCCCCCCCTCCTGTCCACTGTCCGTCCCCACACCCTCCTGTCCACTGTCCGTCCCCACACCCTCCTGTCCACTGTTCGTCCCTCCCCTCTGGGGAACACGGAGAAAGAGGGAGAGAGAAGGGAGCGGGAAATTTTACTCACGGGCAACGCCAGGTCTCTCTCCCCCTCGCCGCTACAACTCACCTCTCTCCCTCTCCGCCGCCGCTCCAACTGGAACAGATGGCGGCGCCCGGAAGGACCCCCTTCCTCCCTCGCGGCGCCCAGTGAGAAGATGGCGGCGCCCGGAACTACAGGTAGGTGTCGCGTGTGTCGCTCCCCCACTTCCCCCCCCCCCACTTCTCCCCCCCCCCACTTCTCCCCACCTCTCCCCCCCCTCACCCCCCCTCCTCCCCACCTACCTCCCAGAGCACGCTCTCTATGGCTCAACATCCCCGAGGAGCAGGAGGAGGGCGGCAGGGACTTAATGCTGCTAGGTGAGGAAATGCAAGGGGAGGAATCCATGCCTTTGACGCCCCCCCCCCTGCCTTTGACGCCCCCCCCCCTGCCTTTGACGCCCCCCCCCTGCCTTTGACGCCCCCCCCCTGCCTTTGACGCCCCCCCCTGCCTTTGACGCCCCCCCCTGCCTTTGACGCCCCCCTGCCTTTGATGCCCCCCCCTGCCTTTGACCCCCACCGCCTTTGACGCCCCCCCCGCCTTTGACGCCCCCCCCTGCCTTTGACGCCCCCCCCCTGCCTTTGACGCCCCCCCCCTGCCTTTGACGCCCCCCCGCCTTTGACGCCCCTCCCCCTGCCTTTGACGCCCCCCCCCTGCCTTTGACGCCCCCCTCCTACCTTTGACGCCCCCCCTGCCTTTGACGCCCCCCCTGCCTTTGACGCCCCCCCCTGCCTTTGACGCCCCCCCCTGCCTTTGATGCCCCCCCCCTGCCTTTGACGCCCCCCCCTGCCTTTGACGCCCACTGCCTTTGACACCCCCCCCTGCCTTTGACGCCACCCCCCCTGCCTTTGACGCCACCCTCCCCTCTCCCTTTGACGCCCCCTCCCTTTGATGCCCCCCCCTCCCTTTGACGCCCCCCCTCTCTTTGACGCCCTTTGACGCCCCCCTGCCTTTGACCCCCCCCTGCCTTTGACGCCCCCCCCCCTGCCTTTGACGCCCCCCCCCTGCCTTTGACGCCCCCCCTGCCTTTGACGCCCCCCCCTGCCTTTGACGCCCCCCCCCTGCCTTTGATGCCCCCCCCTGCCTTTGACGCCCCCCCCTGCCTTTGACGCCCCCCCCCTGCCTTTGACGCCTACTGCCTTTGACGCCCCCCCCTGCCTTTTACGCCACCCCCCCTGCCTTTGACGCCACCCTCCCCTCTCCCTTTGACGCCCCCTCCCTTTGATGCCCCCCCTCCCTTTGACGCCCCCCCCTCTCTTTGACGCCCTTTGACACCCCCCTGCCTTTGACCCCCCCTGCCTTTGACGCCCCCCCCCCTGCCTTTGACGCCCCCCCCCCTGCCTTTGACGCCCCCCCCCCCTGCCTTTGACGCCCCCCCCTGCCTTTGACGCCCCCCCCCTGCCTTTGACGCCCCCCCTCTGCCTTTGACGTCCCCCCCTGCCTTTGACGCCCCCCCCCCTGCCTTTGACGCCCCCCCCTCTTCCTTTGACGCCCCCCCCTGCCTTTGACGCCCCCCCCCTGCCTTTGACGCCCCCCCCTGCCTTTGACGCCCCCCCCTGCCTTTGACGCCCCCCGCCCTGCCTTTGACGCCCCCCCCTGCCTTTGACGCCCCCCCCCTGCCTTTGACGCCTCCCCGCCTTTGACGCCTCCCCTCCCCTGACTCCCCTCCCTGGTGCTCCCCTCCCCGGCGCTCCACTCACATCACCTCCCACACACTGACTGACACACACAACTTACTGACACACTGACGCGCACACACACACACACTGACTGACACACACACACTGACTGACACACTGACACTGACTCACACACACACTGGCTCACACACACACTGACTGACACACACACTGACTGACACACACACTGACTGACACACACACTGACTGACACACACACTGACTGACACACACACTGACTGACACACACACTGACTGACACACACACTGACTGACACAAACACACTGACTGACACACACACTGACTGACACACACACTGACTGACACACACACTGACTGACACACACACTGACTGACACACACACTGACTGACACACACACTGACTGACACACACACTGACTGACACACACACTGACTGACACACACACTGACTGACACACACACTGACTGACACACACACTGACTGACACACACACCGACTGACGCGCGCACACTGACTGCCGCACGCGCACACACACCCCCACACACACACACTGACTGCCGCACGCGCACACACACTGACTGACTGCCGCACGCACACACTGACTGACGCGCACACAAACCCTGACTGACGCACACAAGCACGCACACACTGACTGAGGCACACACTGACTGTGTGTGCGTCAGTCAGTCTGTGTGTGTTTGTGTTTCTGCCTCAGACTCACTGACGCGCGCGCAAACACACAGTGACTGACGCACACATGCTACATGAAGCTGTAAAGGAGGGAGGGAGGGGGGGGACTGGATTGATGTGAATGGGGGACAAACAGAGAGAGGGGGGAGGAGAGAGAGAGGAACGGGAACATTACATCCCGGGCAACGCCGGGTCTCTCAGCTAGTCTACTATATATTCTGAAAGTGTCCTATGTGTCCGGGTCTGTACTGTATGTGTCTCCCTGTGCCCCTCCCCGTGTCCCTAGCGGCAATCTCATTGGACCTTGGGCCAGGCCAATGAGATTGCTCCCTTGGGCCGCCCGCCCCCGCACACCTCTCATTGGCCTGAGGTGGATTGAAGGGCACACACACACACACATCACTATACACACACACACACACACACACACATCACTATACACACACACACACACACACACACACACACACACACACACACACACACACACACACACACACACACACACACACACACACACACACACACACACACACACACACACACACACACACACACACACACCTCACTATACACACACACACACACACACATCACTATACACACACACATACACACACACACACACACACACACACACACACACACACACACACACACACACACACACACACACACACACACACCTCACTATACACACACACACACACACACACACACACACACACACACACACACACACACACACACACACACACACACACACACACACACACACACACACACACACACACACACACACACACACACATCACTATACATACACACACACACACACCACTATACACACACACACACACACACCCACACACACACACACACACACACACACACACACACACACTATACACACTATACACACACATCACTATACACACACACACACACATCACTAAACACACACACACACACATCACTAAACACACACAACCCCCCCCCCCCCCCACACACACACACACACACGGTGTTACATACATTAGCGGGGCTCACAGTATTAGCAGCACATCTCCCGCTCCCTTCCCCACCGGTCCCGGAGGCTCCGCCTCTTCCTCCGCCTCTCCCTGTTTCCCGCGCTTTCACCCCCCCCCCCCTCCACGTGGGAGCTGCCGGACGGGTGAGGGAGCTGCCGGACGGGTGAGTGAGCGCCCTTCACCTCCCCTCACCCCCCTTCACCTTCCCTCACTCACTTCCCCTCCACCCCCCCCCCCCCCCCCCCGGCGTCGCTACAGTCAGCGGGGGAGCGGAGTGAGCGAGCGCACGCCAGGGACACAGCGGGAGAGCGGCCACAACACGCTGCCTCCCGCCTCAGATCCACGTGGGACCTGCCGGACGGGTGAGTGAGCGGCCTTCACCTCCCCTCACCCACCCCTCACTCCACTTCCCCTCCCTTCCACCTCCCCTCCCTTCCACCCCCCCCTCCACTTCACCTCCCCTCCACCCCCCCCCCTTAACCTCCCCTCCACCCCCCCTTAACCTCCCCTCCTCCCCTTCACCTCCCCTCCACCCCCCCCTTCACCTCCCCTCCACCCCCCCCCCTTCACCTCCCCTCCACCCCCCCCCTTCACCTCCCTTCCACCCCCCCCTTCACCTCCCCTCCACCCCCCCCTTCACCTTCCCTCCACCCCCCCCTTCACCTCCCCTCCACCCCCCCCTTCACCTCCCCTCCACCTCCCTCCACCCCCCCTTCACCTCCCCTCCACCCCCCACCCTCCCCTCCACCCCCCCTTCACCTCCCCTCCTCCACCCCCCTTCACCTCCCCTCCACCCCCCCTTCACCTCCCCTCCACCCCCCTCCACTTCACCTCCCCTCCACCCCCCCCTTAACCTCCCCTCCACCCTCCCCCTTAACCTCCCCTCCACCCCCCCCTTAACCTCCCCTCCTCCCCTTCACCTCCCCTCCACACCCCCCTTCACCTCCCCTCCACCCCCCCCCACCCTTCACCTCCCCTCCACCCCCCCCCTTCACCTCCCCTCCACCCCCCCCTTCACCTCCTCTCCACCCCTCCCCCCTTCACCTCCCCTCCACCCCCCCTTCACCTCCCCTCCACCCCCCCCTTCACCTCCCCTCCACCCCCGCTTCACCTCCCCTCCACCCCCGCTTCACCTCCCCTCCACCCCCGCTTCACCTCCCCTCCAACCCTACCTTCACCTCCCCTCCACCCCCACCTTCACCCCCACCTCCACCCCCACCCCCCTTCACCCCCACCTTCACTCCCCCCTTACAACCTCCCACCTCCCCACCACCTCCCCCCCCCCTTCCCACCTTCCCACCACCTCCCCCCCTTCCCACCACCTCCCCCCCTTCCCACCTTCTCACCACCTCCCCCCCTTCCCACCACCTCCCCCCTTCCCACCACCTCCCCCCTTCCCACCACCTCCCCCCCCTTACCACCTCCCCTCCACCCCCCCCTTCATCTACCCTCACCCCCCCCTTCACCTCCCCCCCAGCCCCCCACCTCCACCCTACCCCCTCCACCCCCCGTTAACCTCCCCTCCACCCCCCCCTTAACATCCCCTCCACCCCCCCCTTCACCTCCCCTCCACCCCCCTCCCCTCCACCCACCCCCCCCTTCACCCCCCCCTCCACCCACCCCCCCCTTCACCCCCCCCTTCACCACCCCCCTTCACCTCCCCTCCACCCCCCCCTTCACCTCCCCTCCACCCCCCCCCCTTCACCTCCCCGCCACCCCTCCCCCCTTCCCATCCCCTTCACCTACCCTCCACCTCCCCTCCACCCCCTCCCCTCCACCCTCCCCTTCACCTCCCCTCCACACCCCCCCTTCACCTCCCCTTCACCTCCCCTCCACCCCCCCCCTTCACCCCCCCTTCACCTCCCCTCCACCCCCCCCCCCTTCACCTCCCCTCCTCCACCCCCCTTCACCTCCCCTCCACCCCCCCCTTCACCTCCCCTCCACCCCCGCTTCACCTCCCCTCCACCCCCGGTTCACCTCCCCTCCACCCCCGCTTCACCTCCCCTCCACCCCTACCTTCACCTCCCCTCAACCCCCCCCCTCCACCCCCACATTCACCGCCCCCCTCCACCCCCACATTCACCGCCCCCTTCACCCCCACCTCCACCCCCCTTCACCCCCACCTTCACTCCCCCCTTACATCCTCCCACCTCCCCACCACCTCCCCCCCCCTTCCCACCTTCCCACCACCTCCCCCCCTTCCCACAACCTCCCCCCCCTTCCCACCACCTCCCCCCCCTTCCCACCACCTCCCCCCCCTTCCCACCACCTTCCCCCCTTCCCACCACCTCCCCTCCACCCCCCCTTCATCTACCCTCCACCCCCCCCTTCACCTCCCCTCCACCCCCCCCCCTTCACCTCCCCGCCACCCCTCCCCCCTTCCCCTCCCCTTCACCTACCCTCCACCTCCCCTCCACTCCCTCCCCTCCACCCTCCCCTTCACCTCCCCTCCACCCCCCCCCCTTCACCTCCCCTCCTCCACCCCCCTTCACCTCCCCTCCACCCCCCCCTTCACCTCCCCTCCACCCCCGCTTCACCTCCCCTCCACCCCCGGTTCACCTCCCCTCCACCCCCGCTTCACCTCCCCTCCACCCCTACCTTCACCTCCCCTCAACCCCCCCCCTCCACCCCCACATTCACCGCCCCCCTCCACCCCCACATTCACCGCCCCCTTCACCCCCACCTCCACCCCCCTTCACCCCCACCTTCACTCCCCCCTTACATCCTCCCACCTCCCCACCACCTCCCCCCCCCTTCCCACCTTCCCACCACCTCCCCCCCTTCCCACAACCTCCCCCCCCTTCCCACCACCTCCCCCCCCTTCCCACCACCTCCCCCCCCTTCCCACCACCTTCCCCCCTTCCCACCACCTCCCCCCTTCCCACCACCTCCCCTCCACCCCCCCTTCATCTACCCTCCACCCCCCCTTCATCTACCTTCACCCCCCCTTCATCTACCCTCCCCCCCCCTTCACCTCTCCCCCTCCCCCCCAGCCCCCCACCTCCACCCTACCCCCTCCACCTCCCCTCCGCCCCGCCTTCACCTCCCCTCTGCCCCCCCTTCACCTCCCCTCCGCCCCCCCTTCACCTCCCCTCCGCCCCCCCTTCACCTCCCCCTCCGCCCCCCCTTCACCTCCCCTCCGCCCCCCTTTCACCTCCCCTCACCATCCCCCCCCTCACCACCCATCCTCCTCACCACCCATCCTCCTCACCTCCCCTCCGCCCCCCTTCACCTCCCCTCACCACCCCCCCACCACCCCTCCGACCTCACCTCCCCTCCTTCAATGCCTTTCGTCCGCCCTCCTGCCTCTGCCTTTCGCCCACCCGCACTTCTGCCTTTCACCCGCCCCCGCTCACACCCCTGCGCCACACAGCCGCCGCACGCACTCAACAGACACCGCCACTCGACACACACCCGCCGCCTCTCACCCACCCCACACACTCGACACACACCTGCCGCATCCTGCCCCTACGCAACAATATCACTGACCAGCTGTCACCCGCACTCGCCACACACCCGCCGCCTCACACCCTAGCAGGACCCCGACCCACAGCCAGCACTCACTACCCACGCGCCACCCGTACTGAACACCCACCCGCCGCCTCACACCCGCTCACACCCTAGCAGGACACACGCCTCACATTTTCACATTACTTATGTCACCAAAATATACATTGTACTGTGGTGTGGTTACAATAAACCATTTTTATACAACATCGTATTACATTTTCTTCCATCTTTCTTTTCAACATTATTATCCAACCTTTCCAACAAACAGTCACCTATTGTTCCACCATTTATAAATAATACTACCTATTACGCAGTTACATCCCGGGCAACGCCGGGTCTCTCAGCTAGTAGGTTATATAGTACATGAAAAAAAGATATGGAGCGGGTACTCGCGACGGAATGCGTCCTGCAGACCGCCATCGGATAGCGGACCGTCGGCTTGCGAGTCCATGATAATCGGCGGTGGTGACCGTTGGATAAGCGGGTCCCGACGTCGGAGTAATGCGTCCGGCGGACTGCATTATGCGCCGTCGGATAAGGCATCCTGCGGGACGTCGGATACCGAGGACCCCCTGTACGTCCATAGAGTCCAACCCATGCTAAATTCAGGCGACAGATACTTTATCCTATATTTCTATTTATAGTATTTTGATCCAGAGGAAGGCAAACAAGAAAACGGTATGTAGAGACTTGCAACGCATCGCTCTGTCCTTTTTCAGCGCGGAACGGGGCGAAATGAGAGAACATATTTAAAGGTATTTGACGCATTGTTTTTTGTAAGGGAGCGACAGATTTTGAAACGCAAGAACAGACCCGGGGGGGGGGGGGGGAAATAGAAGCAAAATGTTGACGGCAAGGTTATCCCGTGGCTGCGCGGTGAATGAACTTCCCGTCATTTTCACGCCCGTCAGCTCCGCATACCAACTGCCATCTTGGCGTGGGGAGAATTCCCCCCCACCCCCCCCCCCCCCCCCGAGCTGTGACATGCATACAGTATTTACGGATCTTTTTAGCCGGCAGGAACTGGCGCGGTACTTGTACGGTGATGTAACTGTCACACCGGCACAGGGCTCGGTCTGTTGATAGCCCGGCTAATCATTTCACTAATTGGACAGCCATTTCTGCCATCATGCAGAGACGGATCGGCTTTCACTTTAACTACTCAAGCAGATGAGGTTTGACTCAAATGTAATACTTTGCATCAACACATGGAATGACTGCAAAAATTATACCACATGTGTGGGGGGCTCTTTTTAATAAGTGTCTTCCTCAATTTTCCTTGCAATAATAGGCACTTTTATAAACACACACACTCTAACTCAAGCGCATATACACAGGGAAGGTGTTGTACCCCCTGCTTCTTTCGGGACCCCTTTGCTGCCAGAGAGGCCAGGAACACATAGCTTGAAGTCTATAGAACCAATAGTCTATAGCAGGGGTGGTCAGCTCAAGTCCTCAAGCTTCCTCAACAAGTCAGGTTTCCAGGATATCCCTGCTTCAGCACAGGTGGCTCAATCAGTCCCTGCTTCAGCACGGGTGGCTCAATTTGTCCCCCTGCGTCAACACAGGTGGCTCAACCAGAGGCTCAGTCAAAGTCTCTTCGACTCTTCGACTGAGCCTCTGGTTGAGCCACCTGTGCTGAAGCTGGGATATCCTGAAACCCTGACGTGTTGGGAGGGGGCCTTGAGGACTGCAGTTGAGCCCCCCTGCTCTATAGCAGCTCCATGTGCTCCTTGTACCGATGTAACCAGCGCGCCTGCTGTGTGCGCCGCAACGGAAGCCACACAACGCATCAGCGGGAGACGCGGGCATTGTTTTGAGTCCACCGGAGAGAGAAGGGGCAGAGGATTTCGCAAGCGGGCGCGCGTCAGCGACTCCAAGAATGTTGGCGAATCTGCACATCGGTCCCCGAGGAGGATCTGCATCAGGATTTTTCGTTTTTCGGTGATGTTCGCAAATCCAGCAAGAATTGCCTTTTTAAAAATTTTTTTTTTATTTATTGCAGAACAAATGTCACGGGAAAAAAAACAACAATCTCCACCAAAAAAAACAAACATTTGGTTCAAAATCACTTGGCAATTTATATATTTTCATTTGTTGGCATTTGTGCAAATTCGGGCAACATTAGGGAGATTCTGGCAAAATTGGGCAAGATCTGGCAGATAATGTTGCGTTCCCAAGAAATGCCAACAACACTAAACTTAAAGCTGCCGCTTCCCGCGCCCCCCTTTAATATGTGCATCAATACAATCCACACAATGATAAGTTACATAGTTACATAGTTACATAGTAGATGAGGTTGAAAAAAGACGTACGTCCATCAAGTTCAACCTATGCTAAATTTAGACAACAGATACTTTATCCTATATCTATACTTACTTATTGATCCAGAGGAAGGCAAACAAAAAACCCCATTAAGGGGAAAAATAAATTCCTTCCTGACTCCAAGAATTGGCAATCGGATTAATCCCTGGATCAACATCCTTCCCATGTATACTTATTTGGTATATCCCTGTATACATTTCCCAACTAAAAAGATGTCCAACCTTTTTTTGAACAAATCTATTGTATCTGCCATCACAGTCTCCACGGGTAATGAATTCCACATTTTAACTGACCTTACTGTAAAGAACCCTTTCCTTTGTTGCGGGTGAAATCTCCTTTCCTCCA
>NW_027454425.1:0-80095 GCF_040206685.1 Ascaphus truei | reverse complement strand
TGCCTCAGAGTTTAGGCGCCCCGTTGACCCCCTCACTTCGAGTAGCCTCGGGGGTATTTAAACCGCGCACCCAGCGGCGGATGTTATTTTCCGTGCTGCCGTCCCCCTCCTCCTTTGGAATCGCAGTGTCAAATGAAACCGCGGACGTCACCAACGTGAAGTTGCGCGGCATTACGTTGCCATGGTAACGTGATGCCATGACAACGAGACGCTGTGTGACATAATGGTTGGTGACAAATAACGCTGCGATGCCAAAGGAGGGCGGCAGCGAGGAGGCGGGCGCCACAGCTAAGGGCCTTCCCATTCGGCCCGATTGACCCGAGAGCACAGCAAATGTATATGGGGGCGGACATTTTTGGTGCCCCAATATTTTGTCGCTCCATGCCAGTCAGCTTAAGGGCTGGGTTTCAGATGGCGGTTTTCCGACGAGATTGTGCAGGCTGGAGGTGCCAACGCAAGCCGTCGGGCGCTGTGCCCCTGCCACAAGTCTTAGGAAGCGGAGTGCTAACTTATTGTGAGGAATCGCCATCCTGGCGGCCGAAGACCATCTCCTTACCCTGAGGATTCCTCCGTGACGGGCGTCCAGGATACACAGGATCGTGGCCCGGTGACGCTCGCGCGGCCTGACTCCGCCCGCGGGTTCTGGCTCCGCCCCCCCCCCCCGCTCTGGCGCACGACATATGCGTTCGTTCAGCCTCCCCTCTGACGCGCGTCTTATCTCCAACCCCGCTCTAGTGATGGACATTACCGGGGTGGGAGTGACGCTCGCGGATCTTCGTGACGCCAGCGGGTCGGCGCGCGATCGAGTCCGCCCCCATCTCTGATCAGGCTGCATCATAGGGCACACCTGTGTGCACCAGCAGCCTATGGGATTCCACTTCCTGGTTCTGTTCTGGCTTCTGATTGGATCACCTTCCTTTATATACCTTTCTGGTACTGACTAACATTGCTGAGCATAGTCTTGTGTGACGCCGTGCCATGACTATTGACTGGCTGACAGTTTATTTTAAAACGTTGTTAAAGTAATAAAGCTGTGACCAAAATGTTTTACCTCCACAAAGCGGTGTTCAGTCTGTAGGTGAGGGTAAGTAATCCTCGGGGTAGGCACCCTAAGCATTTATGGGAAACAAATGTCATAAAACCCAGAAGGAATTTAATACCAGTGTGGTAGGGTCTCCCCTGGCCCCCCTCACCTGCGCGGAGTAGCGGGGACCCCTGCGGTATGTCAGGAAGCTGCGGGGGCGAGTGCGTCGCCGGGGGCTCCTGGTGATGACGGAGGCAGAGCGCCGCCATCTTGGTTGTGTCCAAGCATGCGCGGAGGGTTGCGCAGACGCGATTCGGCGGCCATTGCAGAGAGGGAGGCAGGTCGCAGGTGGCGCTCCGTTGTGCAGGGACCACTAGAAGTTGCGCATGCACAGTTAGGGCGATGCGGCGGCCATTACAGAGTTGTGCAGTCTCAGTGGAGAGTAGTGGCGGCCATTACATATCACGCACGCGGCCCCAATGTTAAAGAGGTCCTGAGTGGACTACAACTCCCAGCAGCCTCTGTGGACTGCCCTTTCACCCCAGATCACATGCAGCCAGGCAGCCACTAAGGCTTACAGATTCTCATGCTGCATTTGGATACATTGTTGTGTGCGGACTCAGGAAGCAAACAGTGAAGCACATGAGTTAGTTGGAGCTGGGATAAGGTAGGGGAAGTTGTGTAGGGAGCAAGTGGCTCCTAAACTAGGCCAGGTTACCCCCTAAGCCCCAGCTAGGCCCAACTCACCAGTAGATGTGTAGCTGCTGTAGGGAAGGCCCTAAGGTAGGGACTTTGCCCTTTTAGCAGTAGCTTAGTCAGGGAGACAGCTGCATTGCTGCGTGCTCTGACAAGGAGGGAGCTGTGTGACAAGTGCGGTCTGGGATCAGACCTACATCACTCAAGATAGAGACTATCTGAATTGGAAGAGGACGCCATTGCTGCGGATTCAGCGCTGGACGCAGATGGGTCCTTTCCTATTGTTTGCTGTACCCGGGTGCAGGAGCCCCGGGCAGGTATTTCTACAAGTGCACCAACTGTACCCTACATATCGGTTTACTTGCAGACGCTGATCACGCCTAGTGGGTGGGTTGCTGGACTATTGGGACTTTGAGTATATGTGGTGGGGTTGCGGCCTCGTGAGGCCAGGTTACAGGGTGACATTACTGTAATGTTATATTGTGATGGTTATTCTTTAGTTACATATAGTAAACTGTTTTATATATACTTCATTGTATGTGTTTCCTATTTGTGGGTCCTGTGTAAGGGGTCATTGTATACACCTTGAATCCCTGCACAGGTGGAGGCGCTGTAAGCATACGTTCCAGGATACACCCCAGGCTCCCAGTGGCGGAGGTTCAGGCCTCCTGTGAGCCTATCAGGTATTACACCACACTGTAACATATGTAGATTTCCCCACATGGTCCCTATATAGTTATATGGGGGGGAGAAATATGTGTTACACCAGTAAAAGGTTTTTTCTTCCCGCCGGGGCTGGAATTCTTCCCTGGTCTTTTATGCTTCAGAACCCATCCGAACCGCAGTGATCTAGCGTCTCCCCTAACCGACATATTTGGGACTCAGGGAGAGATATTTGGCTCTGTACACTCGTTGGAAAATAAACATGAATATCAACAAACTTTCCGGCTTCTACAGGCACAAAATCTCTCCAAAGGGAATTCTGCGTTATACCTCAGCCCTTCTGTTCCCCCGAAACGTGACCGACCGGCGATAAATGTTTCTGTACGGAGGGAGTCGCTGTGACGGGCAGAACGCTGGTCTCTCTCCAAACAGTATGTATAGAACATATAAAGATACCCTATATCTAGAGGGCGTGCAGCATTGACACCTAGGGGACGCATAGCGATGATACTCTGTACCTAGTAGATGCGTATCGATACTGAGCATCCTAAGAATGTACAGTATACAGATACTCGGTACAATTAAACGCTGCTGGTTTATCCCGGGGCCACGTCACATTCTCTGTGATTGTATCACATCTCAAAGGATTTCCTGCATGTAAGGAATATCACGACGGCTGTTTTCCGTCTTCCGACATGAATTGGAAGATTCACCCTGCCCCCGGCCTCCCCTCCTACCTGCAGAGAAGGGCAGGAAGGCCTCGGCCTTCACCAGCTCCCCCTCCTCGCTAAGGAAGTTCTCCGGATTGAACTCATGGGGGTATTTCCAGCGCGTCTCATCAAAGTGAGCAGAAGACAGGTCTGTGATGATGAATGTCCCCTGGGCAGAAACAAAAGCAGTCACACTGTCACCTTCTTCCCAGGAAGACGGACGCAGCAGAGGTGCGCGCGCCAACTGTATGATAAGTTACATAGTTACATATAGTCACAGAGTTATATAGTCACATAGGGTTATATATTCACATAGAGTTATATAGTCATGTAGTTACATTTAGAGAGGAGTGGCTCAGTGAGTAAAGACACTGACTGGCACTGAGTTTGGAGCAGAGCAACCTGGTTCAGTTCCCGGTGTCGACTCCTTGTGACCTTGAGCAAGTCACTTTATCTCCCGGTGCCTCAGACACCGAAAACATAGATTGTAAGCTCCACGGGGCAGGGACCTGTGCCTGCAAAATGTCTCTGTAAAGCGCTACGTAAAAACTAGCAGCGCTATGCTAGAACTATAGTTATATAGTTACGTAGTAGAGGAGGTTGAAAAAAAGACGTACGTCCATCAAGTTCAACCTGTGCTAAATTTAGACGACAGATACTTTATCCTATATCCGTACTTGCATTATATTGATCCAGAGGAAGGCAAACAAAAAACCCAGTGACACATTATCCAATGATATCTCATACACTCATAAGGGGGAAAATACATTATTTCCAGACTCTGAATTACTCCCTGGATCAACATCCTTCCCATGTATACTTATTTGGTATATCCCTGTATAGCTTTCCTTTCTAAACAGATGCCCAACTTTTTTTTGGAAGGTATCTACTGTATCTGCCATCACAGTCTCACTGGGTAATGAATCCCACACTAACTTACTGTAAAAAACCCTTTCCTTTGTTGCTGGTGAAATCTCCTTTCCTCCAACCTTAAGGGATGGCCCCGAGTACTTTGTACTGCCCGTGGGATAAAGTTATTTTGAAAGCTCCTTGTACTGTCCCGGAATATGTGTATATAGTTATCATATCCCCTCTTAGACGCCTCCTTTCTAATGTAAATAAATCTACTTTAGCTAGCCTCTCCTCATAAGTTAGATTGTCCACCCCCTTTATTAATTTAGTGGCTCTTCTCTGCACTCTCTCTAGTTCCATAATGTCTTTTCTTAGGATTGGTGCCCAAAATTGTACTCCATATTCAAGGTGTGGTCTTACTAATGCTTTGTAAAGGGGCATAATTATGTTTACTTCCCTTCCATCCATTGCCCGTTTGATGCAAGATAAGATCTGGTTTGCCTTTAAGTTTCTGAGTAGGTACCACTGCGGGATTGGACCTGTACAGCATCAGTCTGACCACGGACACCCAGGACCTTAAACCAATCTACCACAAAGTGAACCAGGCCTCATGATCCCACTGTAAATACAGCAGGGATGTTACCTGTGTATAAATTAGTGGCGTGCACACGCTCTGACACACGCATGTTCTTTACACGGGGACAGCTTTCCCTCTGTTGGCTTGGTTGGTAGAAGATGCTGGACAAGGACATCTATTCCTCCAACTGAGATCTCCCGTGGCAAAGGTTACAAATCATCGTCTTCCCTTCCACTTCTGTGCCACGAGCTTCTCTCCAACATGTCCATGTCCATCACACACCAGTTTCCGGGTCTCAGGGCTGATCAGGTCTCCTACATACTGGACCCTCCCTCCCCCGGGACAGGCCTCACCTTCGGGATGTTAAAGCCATTGAGCTTCGTGTCTGTGACGGGTGCATGAGCCACGCCCAACGGTACGATGCTCCCAAAACGCTGGACCTCCTGCAGCACCGCCTGTGTATACGGCATGCTCGCTCTGTCATCATAATCCAGCCGGTCTCGGTCTCCCAGAACTCGATCGATTTCCTGCTGACACTTCTCTGAAAGAAAGAGTAGACCCAGAGTGGTCACCCAACTCCTCCAGTGCTGTCCTACGGGGAGCAATCGGAATTATCAGTGGCACAGCACGGCTGCATGAGGCCAGGATCACAGCGCCATGCAAGGAGGTCACTACCGATTGGGACGAATTATATTACAGGGTTATTGTACCTTGGATGTCTGGAAATGCCATCATGTAGAGAAGGCACCACTCCAGGCTGGCGGACGTGGTCTCAGTCCCAGCTATAAACAGATCTGACACGCACGTGAACAGGTTCTCCTCGTCAAAGGTCTGCTTCCCATTCTCTTCCTCCTGCTACAAATAAAGGGCGGAACCGGGTGAGCCCGACACAACTACAGGGCGGAACCGGGTGAGCCCGACACAAATACAGGGCGGAACCGGGTGAGCCCGACACAAATACAGGGCGGAACCGGGTGAGCCCGACACAAATACAGGATAGAACCGGGTGAGCCCGACACAAATACAGGGCGGAACCGGGTGAGCCCGACACAAATACAGGTCAGAAGCGGGTGAGCCCGACACAAATACAGGGCAGAACCGCATGCTGCACTCCGCACACTGCACCTTGCCCAGCTCCTCCAGGTAACGGTCTATAAAATCTCGGGGTTCCCCAGGCACCCGGATTTTCTTGTGCTCCTCCAGAATATTTCTCAGGAACGCGAAAACTGTCTTGACGTTCTGGAAAATCTTCCGGTGCGGGAGAGGGAGATACTGCACGAACGGGAACGCGTTGTACAGCTGAAAGAGCGCAGGGAATACGTTACATACAGAGGGACTCGCGGCAATCCAGGGACAGCTAAAGAGACGTCACCCATTTAATGCAGGAGGCGCAAAGTCCTGGCTTCATAAACACACACGGTTACACGATATTAGGCAGGGGGTCAATACAAACACCCTTTCACTTATCCATCCTGATCAAACACTTTCTTCTGAATTCCTCCTGCTTTAGAAAATTGTGAAATTATATTATGATAATTGTGTATTTCCTAGAAAATAGTAACTGTTGCAAAATCCTCTCTCCGGTTGGGTGTGAACCTGTGTTACTTTGAGCTGGTAATATATTTGCGTAGGTGTTACGCAGCGGCAGGACGTCCCTTTAATAAAACGGCCGTGTCAACTACGTTGTGTGAGGTAGCGACAATAGGACGCATGAAGACGGAAGGATCTCAGGAGTGATGTCCATGAATGTTCCTACCTGCGCCCAAACCCAGGTGTGAGGTCATGAATGTTCCTACCTGTGCCCAAACCCGGGTGTGAAGTCCGTGGATCCTCCTACCTGCACCCAAACCCAGGTATGATATCCATACATTAGATACTCCTACCTGCGCCCAAACCCAGGTGTGATGTCCATGGATGTTCCTACGTGCGCCCAAACCCAGGTGTGATATCCATGGATCCTCCTATCTGCACCCAAACCCATGTGAGATATCAGTGGAAGCTCCCACCTGTGCTCAAACCCAGGTGTGATGTCCATGGATGTTCCTGCGTGCGCCCAACCTCAGGTGTGATATCCATGGATCCTCCTATCTGCACCCAAACCCAGGTGTGATATCCGTGGATGCTCCTACCTGTGCCCAAACCCCCGTGGCCAACTTCATATTTTCATGGACGATGTTCAGGATGTATCTGAATGTGGGGTCATCGTACTCGTAGCGTCTCCCAAACACGATGGAGCAAATGATGTTGGACACGGCGTTATCAAGGAGAGTGTGAGGGTCCAGCCGGGTATCTGAACATCGTGGAGATAAGAGCAGCCAGCAGTTATCAGTTAACCCCTCGGCTGCCAGAGGGCCATGCATGGTAATGGTATATTGCATTGCAATGCGTTGCAGGCCTCTCTGGCAGGGAAAGGGTTACACTTGATGTGTAATATGAAATTATAGGTGATTTTCTCTAAATTAGAAATGACATTAACAAGAAGTAATTGCGATTCCCAGATGTTGCACAGTTTCCGTACTATATTATTTTAACTGCAAAGAATTGGGATTTCCATTGCGTATGACCCAAGCTTTGCAGTGGGAGGCAATGCCCTGCACATTATATTTACAAGCAGCCAATTACAGGACATTCATGAGACATTATTAGTGTTTCTGCTTTAATAAACACACAGATACCCAGTAAGCTCTGACGAACCCAAAAAATTACTAATATATATATATATATATATATATTTTTTTTCGAAGTTGGATTTCTGTTTTCCGTTTGTTTGTATGTCAGAAGCATTGATATCTCACAAACGGCACCACGTAGCACCACGACACTTTCACTGGACATTCTGCGGCGGATTTGTAGGTCAACGCAACTATTTTGAGCTACCAATGTCACTCACCCCCCAAGTTATGGACATTCTAAGTTTCACTCTGCTGGACAGCAGTAATGTTAGTGGGAGAGCTGGGGGTGGGGGGCGTGGCTACCAAGGGAGGGGGCGTGGCTACTAAGGGAGTGTGTCAGTGGGGGGGAGAGGGGGATCCGTGGTGTCCGCGGAGAGTTGATTCTTCTGTAATCTTTGCATGTGAGCTACAGTGTGTGTGTGTATCAGACTGTGTGTGTGTATATCAGAGAGTGAGAGTGAGAGAGCTCGATCCATGGGGGGGGGGGGTGATGTGAGATACAGGGGGGGTGATGTGAGATGTAGGGGGGGTGATGTGAGATACAGGGGGGTGATGTTTAATCCATAATCATTACAAAATATATACACATTGTTTATTCAAAAGTATGAGTTAGTTATTATTTATTGCCCCCACTGCTTTACACGTCTATTTTGTGATTTACCCCTGTCGAACATGTCATCCAGATAGGGGTTCCCCCGAAATTATACAAAATACTTAAAGCGGGAGGGGGGGGGGGGGAATATGTGCCGCCAGCGAAGGGAGATGTACCAACTGGGGGGGCGGGGAGATGTGGCGGCAGCGAGGGGACATGCCACAGCAGCGCGGGGAGACACACACACACAGAGACAAATCTCACCCCGCACTACATCCAGCAGCAGGGGGGGGGGGGGACACATGTATTCAGTATTACATTCCCCGGGCTGCTAGTGTACGCAGTGCCCCCGCACGCTGCTAGTGTACGCAGTGCCCCCGCACGCTGCTAGTGTACGCAGTGCCCCCGCACGCTGCTAGTGTACGCAGTGCCCCCGCACGCTGCTAGTGTACGCAGTGCCCCCGCACGCTGCTAGTGTACGCAGTGCCCCCGCACGCTGCTAGTGTACGCAGTGCCCCCGCACGCTGCTAGTGTACGCAGTGCCCCCGCACGCTGCTAGTGTACGCAGTGCCCCCGCACGCTGCTAGTGCACGCAGTGCCCCCGCACGCTGCTAGTGTACGCAGTGCCCCCGCACGCTGCTTGTGTACGCAGTGCCCCCGCACGCTGCTAGTGTACACAGTGCCCCGCACGCTACTAGTGTACACAGTGCCCCTGCACGCTGCTAGTGTACAAAGTGTGCCGCACGCTACTAGTGTATAAAGTGTACTAGCTGCTAGTGTACAAAGTGTGCCGCAAGCTGCTAGTGTATAAAGTGTACTAGCTGCTAGTGTACAAAGTGTGCCGCACGCTGCTAGTGTATAAAGTGTACTAGCTGCTAGTGTACAAAGTGTGCCGCAAGCTGCTAGTGTATAAAGTGTACTAGCTGCTAGTGTACAAAGTGTGCCGCACGCTGCTAGTGTATAAAGTGTACTAGCTGCTAGTGTACAAAGTGTGCCGCACGCTGCTAGTGTATAAAGTGTACTAGCTGCTAGTGTACAAAGTGTGCCGCAAGCTGCTAGTGTATAAAGTGTACTAGCTGCTAGTGTACAAAGTGTGCCGCACGCTGCTAGTGTATAAAGTGTACTAGCTGCTAGTGTACAAAGTGTGCCGCACGCTGCTAGTGTATAAAGTGTACTAGCTGCTAGTGTACAAAATGTGCCGCACGCTGCTAGTGTATAAAGTGTACTAGCTGCTAGTGTACAAAGTGTGCCGCACGCTGCTAGTGTATAAAGTGTACTAGCTGCTAGTGTACAAAGTGTGCCGCACGCTGCTAGTGTATAAAGTGTACTAGCTGCTAGTGTACAAAGTGTGCCGCAAGCTGCTAGTGTATAAAGTGTACTACCTGCTAGTGTACAAAGTGTGCCGCACGCTGCTAGTGTATAAAGTGTACTAGCTGCTAGTGTACAAAGTGTGCCGCACGCTGCTAGTGTATAAAGTGTACTAGCTGCTAGTGTACAAAGTGTGCCGCACGCTGCTAGTGTATAAAGTGTACTAGCTGCTAGTGTACAAAGTGTGCCGCACGCTGCTAGTGTATAAAGTGTACTAGCTGCTAGTGTACAAAGTGTGCCGCACGTTGCTAGTGTATAAAGTGTACTAGCTGCTAGTGTACAAAATGTGCCGCACGCTGCTAGTGTATAAAGTGTACTAGCTGCTAGTGTACAAAGTGTGCCGCACGCTGCTAGTGTATAAAGTGTACTAGCTGCTAGTGTACAAAGTGTGCCGCACGCTGCTAGTGTATAAAGTGTACTAGCTGCTAGTGTACAAAGTGTGCCGCACGCTGCTAGTGTATAAAGTGTACTAGCTGCTAGTGTACAAAGTGTGCCGCACGCTGCTAGTGTATAAAGTGTACTAGCTGCTAGTGTACAAAGTGTGCCGCACGCTGCTAGTGTATAAAGTGTACTAGCTGCTAGTGTACAAAGTGTGCCGCACGCTGCTAGTGTATAAAGTGTACTAGCTGCTAGTGTACAAAGTGTGCCGCACGCTGCTAGTGTATAAAGTGTACTAGCTGCTAGTGTACAAAGTGTGCCGCACGCTGCTAGTGTATAAAGTGTACTAGCTGCTAGTGTACAAAATGTGCCGCACGCTGCTAGTGTATAAAGTGTACTAGCTGCTAGTGTACAAAGTGTGCCGCACGCTGCTAGTGTATAAAGTGTACTAGCTGCTAGTGTACAAAGTGTGCCGCACGCTGCTAGTGTATAAAGTGTACTAGCTGCTAGTGTACAAAGTGTGCCGCACGCTGCTAGTGTATAAAGTGTACTAGCTGCTAGTGTACAAAGTGTGCCGCACGCTGCTAGTGTATAAAGTGTACTAGCTGCTAGTGTATAAAGTGTACTAGCTGCTAGTGTACAAAGTGTGCCGCACGCTGCTAGTGTATAAAGTGTACTAGCTGCTAGTGTACAAAGTGTGCCGCACGCTGCTAGTGTATAAAGTGTACTAGCTGCTAGTGTACAAAGTGTGCCGCACGCTGCTAGTGTATAAAGTGTACTAGCTGCTAGTGTACAAAGTGTGCCGCACGCTGCTAGTGTATAAAGTGTACTAGCTGCTAGTGTACAAAGTGTGCCGCACGCTGCTAGTGTATAAAGTGTACTAGCTGCTAGTGTACAAAGTGTGCCGCACGCTGCTAGTGTATAAAGTGTACTAGCTGCTAGTGTACAATGTGTGCCGCAAGCTGCTAGTGTATAAAGTGTACTAGCTGCTAGTGTACAAAGTGTGCCGCACGCTGCTAGTGTATAAAGTGTACTAGCTGCTAGTGTACAAAGTGTGCCGCACGCTGCTAGTGTATAAAGTGTACTAGCTGCTAGTGTACAAAGTGTGCCGCACGCTGCTAGTGTATAAAGTGTACTAGCTGCTAGTGTACAAAGTGTGCCGCAAGCTGCTAGTGTATAAAGTGTACTAGCTGCTAGTGTACAAAGTGTGCCGCACGCTGCTAGTGTATAAAGTGTACTAGCTGCTAGTGTACAAAGTGTGCCGCACGCTGCTAGTGTATAAAGTGTACTAGCTGCTAGTGTACAAAGTGTGCCGCACGCTGCTAGTGTAAAAAGTGTACTAGCTGCCCGGTGTACGAGGCACAGGTACCCTGGTCCTGCCCGGTGTATGAGGCACAGTTACCCTGGCCCTGCCCGATGTACGAGGCACAGTTACCCTGGCCCTGCCCAATGTACGAGGCACAGTTACCCTGGCCCTGCCCGATGTACGAGGCACAGTTACCCTGGCCCTGCCCGATGTACGAGGCACAGTTACCCTGGTCCTGCCCGATGTACGAGGCACAGTTACCCTGGTCCTGCCCAGTGTACGAGGCACAGTTACCCTGGCCCTGCCCGATGTACGAGGCACAGTTACCCTGGTCCTGCCCGGTGTACGAGGCACAGTTACGCTGGTCCTGCCCGATGTACGAGGCACAGTTACGCTGGTCCTGCCCGGTGTACGAGGCACAGTTACCCTGGTCCTGCCCAGTGTACGAGGCACAGTTACCCTGGCCCTGCCCGATGTACGAGGCACAGTTACCCTGGTCCTGCCCGGTGTACGAGGCACAGTTACCCTGGTCCTGCCCGATGTACGAGGCACAGTTACCCTGGTCCTGCCCAGTGTACGAGGCACAGTTACCCTGGTCCTGCCCAGTGTACGAGGCACAGTTACCCTGGTCCTGCCCGATGTATGAGGCACAGTTACCCTGGTCCTGCCCGGTGTACGAGGCACAGTTACCCTGGTCCTGCCCGGTGTACGAGGCACAGTTACCCTTGTCCTGCCCGGTGTACGAGGCACAGTTACCCTGGTCCTGCCCAATGTACGAGGCACAGTTACCCTGGTCCTGCCCGGTGTATGAGGCACAGTTACCCTGGTTCTGCCCGGTGTACGAGGCACAGTTACCCTGGCCCTGCCTGATGTACGAGGCACAGTTACCCTGGTCCTGCCCGATGTACGAGGCACAGTTACCCTGGTCCTGCCCAGTGTACGAGGCACAGTTACCCTGGTCCTGCCCAGTGTACGAGGCACAGTTACCCTGGTCCTGCCCGATGTATGAGGCACAGTTACCCTGGTCCTGCCCGGTGTACGAGGCACAGTTACCCTGGTCCTGCCCAATGTACGAGGCACAGTTACCCTGGTCCTGCCCGGTGTATGAGGCACAGTTACCCTGGTTCTGCCCGGTGTACGAGGCACAGTTACCCTGGCCCTGCCTGATGTACGAGGCACAGTTACCCTTGTCCTGCCCAGTGTACGAGGCACAGTTACCCTTGTCCTGCCCGGTGTACGAGGCACAGTTACCCTTGTCCTGCCCGGTGTACGAGGCACAGTTACCCTGGTCCTGCCCAATGTACGAGGCACAGTTACCCTTGTCCTGCCCGGTGTACGAGGCACAGTTACCCTGGTCCTGTCCGGTGTACGAGGCACAGTTACCCTTGTCCTGTCCGGTGTACGAGGCACAGTTACCCTGGTCCTGCCCGGTGTACGAGGCACAGTTACCCTGGCCCTGCCCGATGTACGAGGCACAGTTACGCTGGTCCTGCCCGGTGTACGAGGCACAGTTACCCTTGTCCTGCCCGGTGTACGAGGCACAGTTACCCTGGCCCTGCCCGATGTACGAGGCACAGTTACCCTGGCCCTGCCCGATGTACGAGGCACAGTTACGCTGGTCCTGCCTGGTGTACGAGGCACAGTTACCCTGGCCCTGCCCGATGTACGAGGCACAGTTACCCTGGTCCTGCCCGATGTACGAGGCACAGTTACCCTGGTCCTGCCCAGTGTACGAGGCACAGTTACCCTGGCCCTGCCCGATGTACGAGGCACAGTTACCCTGGTCCTGCCCGGTGTACGAGGCACAGTTACCCTGGCCCTGCCCGATGTACGAGGCACAGTTACCCTGGCCCTGCCCGATGTACGAGGCACAGTTACCCTGGTCCTGCCTGGTGTACGAGGCACAGTTACCCTGGCCCTGCCCGATGTATGAGGCACAGTTACCCTTGCCCTGCCCGATGTACGAGGCACAGATACCCTGGCCCTGCCCGATGTACGAGGCACAGTTACCCTGGTCCTGCCCGATGTATGAGGCACAGTTACCCTGGTCCTGCCTGGTGTACGAGGCACAGTTACCCTGGTCTTGCCCGGTGTACGAGGCACAGTTACGCTGGTCCTGTCCGGTGTACGAGGCACAGTTACCCTTGTCCTGCCCGGTGTACGAGGCACAGTTACCCTTGTCCTGCCCGGTGTACGAGGCACAGATACCCTGGCCCTGCCCGGTGTACGAGGCACAGTTACCCTGGCCCTGCCCGATGTATGAGGCACAGTTACCCTGGTCCTGCCCGATGTACGAGGCACAGTTACCCTGGCCCTGCCCGATGTACGAGGCACAGTTACCCTGGTCCTGCCCGATGTACGAGGCACAGTTACCCTGGCCCTGCCCGGTGTACGAGGCACAGTTACCCTGGTCCTGCCCGATGTACGAGGCACAGTTACCCTGGTCCTGCCCGATGTACGAGGCACAGTTACCCTGGCCCTGCCCGATGTATGAGGCACAGTTACCCTTGCCCTGCCCGATGTATGAGGCACAGTTACCCTTGCCCTGCCCGATGTACGAGGCACAGTTACGCTGGTCCTGCCTGGTGTACGAGGCACAGTTACCCTGGCCCTGCCCGATGTATGAGGCACAGTTACCCTTGCCCTGCCCGATGTACGAGGCACAGATACCCTGGTCCTGCCTGGTGTACGAGGCACAGTTACCCTGGTCCTGCCTGGTGTACGAGGCACAGTTACCCTGGTTCTGCCCGGTGTACGAGGCACAGTTACCCTGGTCCTGCCCGGTGTACGAGGCACAGTTACCCTGGTCCTGCCCGGTGTACGAGGCACAGTTACCCTGGTCCTGCCCGGTGTACGAGGCACAGTTACCCTGGTCCTGCCCGGTGTACGAGGCACAGTTACCCTGGTCCTGCCCGGTGTACGAGGCACAGTTACGCTGGTCCTGCCCGGTGTACGAGGCACAGTTACCCTGGTCCTGCCCGGTGTACGAGGCACAGTTACCCTGGTCCTGCCCGGTGTACGAGGCACAGTTACCCTGGTCCTGCCCGGTGTACGAGGCACAGTTACCCTGGCCCTGCCCGATGTACGAGGCACAGTTACCCTGGTCCTGCCCGATGTACGAGGCACAGTTACCCTGGCCCTGCCCGGTGTACGAGGCACAGTTACCCTGGTCCTGCCCGATGTACGAGGCACAGTTACCCTGGTCCTGCCCAGTGTACGAGGCACAGTTACCCTGGCCCTGCCCGATGTATGAGGCACAGTTACCCTTGCCCTGCCCGATGTATGAGGCACAGTTACCCTTGCCCTGCCCGATGTACGAGGCACAGTTACGCTGGTCCTGCCTGGTGTACGAGGCACAGTTACCCTGGCCCTGCCCGATGTATGAGGCACAGTTACCCTTGCCCTGCCCGATGTACGAGGCACAGATACCCTGGTCCTGCCTGGTGTACGAGGCACAGTTACCCTGGTCCTGCCCGATGTATGAGGCACAGTTACCCTTGCCCTGCCCGATGTACGAGGCACAGTTACCCTGGTCCTGCCCGGTGTACGAGGCACAGTTACCCTGGTCCTGCCCGGTGTACGAGGCACAGTTACCCTGGTCCTGCCCGGTGTACGAGGCACAGTTACCCTGGTCCTGCCCGATGTACGAGGCACAGTTACCCTGGTCCTGCCCGATGTACGAGGCACAGTTACCCTGGTCCTGCCCGGTGTACGAGGCACAGTTACGCTGGTCCTGCCCGGTGTACGAGGCACAGTTACCCTGGTCCTGCCCGGTGTACGAGGCACAGTTACCCTGGTCCTGCCCGGTGTACGAGGCACAGTTACCCTGGTCCTGCCCGGTGTACGAGGCACAGTTACCCTGGTCCTGCCCGGTGTACGAGGCACAGTTACCCTGGTCCTGCCCGATGTACGAGGCACAGTTACCCTGGTCCTGCCCGATGTACGAGGCACAGTTACCCTGGTCCTGCCCAGTATACGAGGCACAGTTACCCTGGTCCTGCCCGGTGTACGAGGCACAGTTACCCTGGTCCTGCCCGATGTACGAGGCACAGTTACCCTGGTCCTGCCCGATGTACGAGGCACAGTTACCCTGGTCCTGCCCGGTGTACGAGGCACAGTTACGCTGGTCCTGCCCGGTGTATGAGGCACAGTTACCCTGGTCCTGCCCGGTGTACGAGGCACAGTTACCCTGGTCCTGCCCGGTGTACGAGGCACAGTTACCCTGGTCCTGCCCGGTGTACGAGGCACAGTTACCCTGGTCCTGCCCGATGTACGAGGCACAGTTACCCTGGTCCTGCCCGATGTACGAGGCACAGTTACCCTGGTCCTGCCCGATGTACGAGGCACAGTTACGCTGGTCCTGCCCGGTGTACGAGGCACAGTTACCCTTGTCCTGCCCGGTGTACGAGGCACAGTTACGCTGGTCCTGCCCGGTGTACGAGGCACAGTTACCCTGGCCCTGCCCGATGTACGAGGCACAGCTACCCTGGTCCTGCCCGGTGTACGAGGCACAGTTACCCTGGTCCTGCCCAGTGTACGAGTCACAGTTACGCTGGTCCTGCCCGATGTACGAGGCACAGTTACCCTGGTCCTGCCCGATGTACGAGGCACAGTTACCCTGGCCCTGCCCGATGTACGAGGCACAGTTACCCTGGTCCTGCCCAGTGTACGAGGCACAGTTACGCTGGTCCTGCCCGATGTACGAGGCACAGTTACCCTTGTCCTGCCCGGTGTACGAGGCACAGTTACCCTGGCCCTGCCCAATGTACGAGGCACAGTTACCCTGGCCCTGCCCGATGTACGAGGCACAGTTACCCTGGCCCAGCCCGATGTACGAGGCACAGTTACCCTGGCCCTGCCCGATGTACGAGGCACAGTTACCCTGGCCCTGCCCGATGTACGAGGCACAGTTACCTTTTTTCTGCCCGAACGCCTGGATGAGGTGTGTACTCTCCTCCCGGATTCTCTCCTCCATGGACCTCTTGCCCAGGCCCATGTCCCGGAGGGTGGAGAGAGTGAAGCGTCTGTGCTCCTTCCATGCTCGTCCGTAAGGAACAATGATCAGCCCTGGGGAGGGAAACCGGCGCTCAGACTGGGGGGTCACACTATGCTGGGAACCCGTTATCCCAGCGCTGGGGAAGGGATGAGCTCCAAACATCTCCAGTGAAGGGAAGAGCCGCTGATCTCTGGGAGTATAACTCCTACCCACGGGGGTAACCGCTGCATTATTATATGCACACAGCTTAGTGTCTTGTTTAGGGGTACAGGGGGGGTACCCAGACTTGCTCAGTCCTCTCACTTCAGAGGTCAGCGTTTTCTCACAGCGACAGACACATGTACTGAACCAATAACTGTGTTCTTCAACTTCACAGCGGCTCATATCACCTCTGTTACCGGAGATGACCTCCCGTGTGCGGGGTACCTGTAAGCCCCACGCGACCTCCCGTGTGCGGGGTACCTGTAAGCCCCACGCGACCTCCCGTGTGCGGGGTACCTGTAAGCCCCCCGCCCTCCCCCGTGTGCTGGGTATATGTGACCCCCCCCTCCCCCGTGTGCGGGGGATATGTGAGCCCCCCCCCCTCCCCCGTGTGCGGGGTATATGTGAGCCCCCCCTGTCCCCCCGTGTGCGGGGTATATGTGAGCCCCCCCCTGTCCCCCCGTGTGCGGGGTATATGTGAGCCCCCCCCCCTTGTCCCCCCGTGTGCGGGGTATATGTGAGCCCCCCCCCCTTGTCCCCCCGTGTGCGGGGTATATGTGAGCCCCCCCCCCCTGTCCCGTGTGCGGGGTATATGTGAGCCCCCCCCTGTCCCGTGTGCGGGGTATATGTGAGCCCCCCCCTGTCCCGGGTGCGGGGTATATGTGTGAACCCCCCTGTCCCGTGTGCAGGGTATATGTGAGCCCCCCTGTCCCGTGTGCGGGGTATATGTGAGCCCCCCCTCCCCCCCGTGTGCGGGGTATATGTGAGCCCCCCCTCCCCCCCGTGTGCGGGGTATATGTGAGCCCCCCCTCCCCCCCGTGTGCGGGGTATATGTGAGCCCCCCCTCCCCCCCGTGTGCGGGGTATATGTAAACCCCCCTGTCCCGTGTGCGGGGTATTTGTAAGCCCCCCTGTCCTGTGTGCGGGGTATATGTAAGCCCCCCTGTCCCGTGTGCGGGGTATATGTAAGCCCCCCTGTCCCGTGTGCGGGGTATATGTAAACCCCCCTGTCCCGTGTGCGGGGTATATGTAAGCCCCCCTGTCCCGTGTGCGGGGTATTTGTAAGCCCCCCTGTCCCATGTGCAGGGTATTTGTAAGCCCCCCTGTCCCGTGTGCGGGGTATATGTAAGCCCCCCTGTCCCGTGTGCGGGGTATATGTAAGCCCCCCTGTCCTGTGTGCGGGGTATATGTAAGCCACCCTGTCCCGTGTGCGGGGTATATGTGAGCCCCCCTGTCCCGTGTGCGGAGTATATGTAAGCCCCCCTGTCCTATGTGCGGAGTATATGTGAGCCCCCCTGTCCCGTGTGCGGGGTATATGTAAGCCCCCCTCTCCTGTGTGCGGGGTATATGTAAGCCCCCCTGTCCCGTGTGCGGGGTATATGTAAGCCCCCCTGTCCCGTGTGCGGGGTATATGTGAGCCCCCCTGTCCTGTGTGCGGGGTATATGTAAGCCCCCCTGTCCTGTGTGCGGGGTATATGTAAGCCCCCCTGTCCCGTGTGCGGGGTATATGTAAGCCCCCCTGTCCTGTGTGTGGGGTATATGTAAGCCCCCCTGTCCTGTGTGCGGGGTATATGTGAGCCCCCCTGTCCCGTGTGCGGAGTATATGTAAGCCCCCCTGTCCTATGTGCGGAGTATATGTGAGCCCCCCTGTCCCGTGTGCGGAGTATATGTAAGCCCCCCTCTCCTGTGTGCGGGGTATATGTAAGCCCCCCTGTCCTGTGTGCGGGGTATATGTGAGCCCCCCTGTCCCGTGTGCGGGGTATATGTGAGCCCCCCTGTCCCGTGTGCGGGGTATATGTGAGCCCCCCTGTCCCGTGTGCGGGGTATATGTGAGCCCCCCTGTCCCGTGTGCGGGGTATATGTGAGCCCCCCTGTCCCGTGTGCGGGGTATATGTGAGCCCCCCTGTCCCGTGTGCGGGGTATATGTGAGCCCCCCTGCTCAGCGTTACCTCTGTTCCCGGAGATGACCCGGGAAAGTCGGTTCTGAGGTCGATCTGCAAACTCGGACCCTCTCAGCACCAGAACCTCCCTGAGCGCTTGGATTCCTCGGACCACCACAGCCGGCGTGCCCCCCAGGTAGATGCTGAACACCGGCCCGTACACCTCGGAGAACTGACACGGGAGTAAGGTCTCAGTAAGGCCGCGAGTATAGCTGCCACGCGTGTGCCACGCGTGTGCCACGCGTGTGCCATGCCGGGCGCCGCCGGAACAAACAAATGTAAAGCAATGAAGGCGCACACAGTGCGCGCGATCAAGAGCGCCGTTTTTGAAAATACCGTTGGATTTGTTCTTGCCGCGCGACGGGCGCGTCACATGAGCGGCTCAGCCAATGAGGGCGAGCCGCTCCCGTGACGTCCCGACCACGCCTCCCGGGCGCCTCCAGCCTAGTACATGTTTTGCGCGCGTGACATCACGGGCTCGGTCGCGCGTGGCACTGTAATGGCGGCCTGCGGTTTCACGCTTTTCGCTGTGACTGTCGCTCAGCGGTTTAAAGGGGATAAGTGCGCCGGAGACGCAGTGTGAGGTGGGATGTGTGCCCCGTTATCTGACGTGTGTTTATTACACGTGACAGGTTGTGATTGCGATCTCTGCACCGTCATGATGACAACACAACGTTATCCTAATCACACGCACACGCACACGCACACGGCATCGCAGGAGCGGCTCCAAATGTCTGTTATACACTAACCCGTTCCCTGCCGGAATCCATTCACATTGCACACCCACTCACATACAGCACTGACCCCTGCACACCCACTCACATACAGCACTCACCCCTGCACACACACTCACATATAGCACTCATCTCTACACACCCACTCACATATAGCACTCATCCCTGCACACACACTCATATAGCACACCACTCACCCTTGCACACCCACTCACATATAGCACTCACCCCTGCACACACAGCACTCACATCACTCACCTCCTTCACACCTACTCACATACACTGTCTCACATACACATTCACTTCCCGCACATCCAGTCACATACAGACCAACTCCCAGCACACCCACTCACATACATGCTCACCACCTGCACATCCACACTCACATACTCACCCTCTGCACTCACTCACATACACACTCACCCCCTGCACACTCACTCACATACATACTCACCCCCTGCACACTCACTCACATACATACTCACCCACATACATACTCACCCCCTGCACACTCACTCACATACATACTCACCCCCTGCACACTCACATACATACTCACCCCCTGCACACTCACATACATACTCACCCCCTGCACACTCACTCACATACATACTCACCCCCTGCACACTCACTCACATACATACTCACCCCTGCACACCCACTCACATACATACTCACCCCCTGCATACCCACTCACCCCCTGCACATCCACTCACCCCTGCACACCCACTCACATACTCACATACTCACCCCCTGCACACCCACTCACATACATACTCACCCCCTGCACACACATACTCACCCCCTGCATACCCACTCACCCACTCACCCCCACTCACATACTCACCCCCTGCACACCCACTCACATACACACTCACCTCCCGCAGATCCTTCAGGGGATTGGTGAAGTTTATCTGCAGCAAGTTCCCCACGATGGGCAGTGCTGGAGGACCGGGAGGAAACCCCTTCGGACGGGTCGCCCTCCAGCAGAGGACAGCGAGAAGGAGCAGCGCGAGCAGCAGGACTGAGCAGACCTCCATGGTTCTCCTAAATGCACCTTTACCCACAGGTGTCTCCTCCCCCACCCACAGGGAGAGACTGGGACTGACTGGGTGTCTCCTTACACCAGGAATTAACCCTTCCCTGGTGGAGACACTATGCGTGTAACAGGCTAATACCCAGGGGGGGGGGGAGGGGCTTAATGAGGATGGGGGTCTCTGTATTACAGGCAAATAAAAGGAGTTCAGACTCCTGGCGCCGTTTGTCAGGAGCACAGCAGCGTCATACGCGGGGAAGTTTCCTCCCGCCTGGCGCCGTTACATGGAAGGCAGGAAGTGTCTAGATATTAACCCTTTCAGTGCCGGAGAGTCCACAGCAGTCATCGAACAGGAGAAGTGGGGACCCCCCGTGCCTAGATATCTGCGTGAGAAGTGGGGACCCCGTGTCTAATTATCCCCCTGAGAAGTGGGGACCCCCTGTGCCTAGTTATCCGCCTGAGAAGTGGGGACCCCCGTGTCTAGTTATCCCCCTGAGAAGTGGGGACCTCCGTGTGTAGTTATCCGTGTGGGAAATGGGGACCCCCTGTGTCTAGTTATCCACCTGAGAAGTGGGGACCCCCTGTGCCTAGTTATCCGCCTGAGAAGTGGGGACCCCCTGTGCCTAGTTATCCGCCTGAGAAGTGGGGACCCCCTGTGCCTAGTTATCCGCCTGAGAAGTGGGGACCCCTGTGCCTAGTTATCCGCCTGAGAAGTGGGGACCCCCTGTGCCTAGTTATCCGCCTGAGAAGTGGGGACCCCCTGTGCCTAGTTATCCGCCTGAGAAGTGGGGACCCCCTGTGCCTAGTTATCCGCCTGAGAAGTGGGGACCCCCTGTGCCTAGTTATCCGCCTGAGAAGTGGGGACCCCCTGTGCCTAGTTATCCGCCTGAGAAGTGGGGACCCCCTGTGTCTAGTTATCCACCTGAGAAGTGGGGACCCCCTGTGCCTAGTTATCCGCCTGAGAAGTGGGGACCCCCTGTGCCTAGTTATCCGCCTGAGAAGTGGGGACCCCCTGTGCCTAGTTATCCGCCTGAGAAGTGGGGACCCCCTGTGCCTAGTTATCCGCCTGAGAAGTGGGGAACCCCGTGTCTAGTTATCCGCCTGAGAAGTGGGGACCCCCTGTGCCTAGTTATCCGCCTGAGAAGTGGGGAACCCCGTGTCTAGTTATCCGCCTGAGAAGTGGGGACCCCCCGTGTCTAGTTATCCCCCTGAGAAGTGGGGACCCCCGTGTCTAGTTATCCCCCTGAGAAGTGGGGACCCCCGTGTCTAGTTATCCCCCTGAGAAGTGGGGACCCCCTATGTCTAGTTATCTGCTTGAGAAGTGGGGACCCCCCGTGTCCAGTTATCCACGTGGGAAGTGGGGACCCCCCGTGTCTAGTTATCCGCCTGAGAAGTGGGGACCCCCGTGTCTAGTTATTCGCCTGAGAAGTGGGGACCCCCCGTGTCTAGTTGTAACGCCTGTATGCCCGCAGACCTGGCCAGTCCCCAGTACTGAGGTGGGTAAGGGTATAACACGCACCCACAGCAGTGAGGGCGCGCCCGGAGTGTGGTAATGCGTTGCCGGGACTGGTGAGTAAGGGTTAACGTATACTTGCAAAGTCCGGGTGCCAGAGATCGGATAGTAATGTCCGTGTGCCAGAGTTCAAGGGTTGGAGAGAGCAGCGTAGTGAAGTCCGTAAGCCAAGGTTCAAGGGCAGGAGAAGGCAGCGTAGTGAAGTCCGTAAGCCAAGGTTCAAGGGCAGGAGAAGGCAGAGTAGTCAAATCCAAAGCAGTACAGGTTCAAGCCAAGGGAATCCAAACAGAATCAGGGACAGGAACCAGCGCTGAAACAGACAAGGGAGCTAGGCATAGACACTGCACACACAGGAGTCACAGGAAAGCTATGCAGAGCAATGAGCCAGAGGGCAGAGTGGGGTTATAAAGGAAGGGGGACCAATAGGAGAGAGAGGAGGAGCAGAGGCTTGAGTGGATGTTTGCAGGGATAGGTCTGAGAGAGCAGGGGAGGAGACAGGGGAATAATTAAGAGATATGGCTTGTAAGCCACGGGGGGCGGAGCTGGACGGCAGATAACTGGTGCGTGTGCGTGCGCCCTCTGTAAGGGTACTATGCGCGCGCACCGCGCGTGTCAAAGAGCGTGAGGGACGCAGCGCCGCGGGAGCGCTCGGCAAAGGGGGCGAGAGGGAAGGAAAAGCGGAGGAGCAAGGTAATGTGGAGGCTGGGGGAATAGAGACACGCCGGGGGCTGCAGAGGGAAGCAAGTGATCGTGAATGTGCGCACACACTGCGGAGGATGCGCACGTGACCAGAACGCGCGTCAGAGTATGCCAATCGCGCCGCAGGGGAACGACCACGGGGAAAGGAAGGGAAAGAGTGAGGACGCAGGGAAGAGGGAGGGCTAGAGGCGTTGGAAACAGAGGGGACGGGGACACACTGGGAAGCGCGAGTCCCCCGATCCGTCACAGTATCTCCCCCTTGAGGATCGGACTCCGGACGATCCTGCCATGGCTTATGAGGGAACTTCCGGCGAAACTGCCTAAGGAGCGTTTGGGCGTGAATGTGGTGTGATGGTATCCAGGAACGTTCCTCCGGTCCATAACCCTTCCAATGGACCAGGAACTGTAATCTGCCTCTGGACCAACGGGAATCGAGTATGGAGTGGACCTCATACTCTTGTTGTCTTTGAATGGTGACAGGGTTGGGTCTTTGGGGACGACCAGGAAAGTGAGCACTTTGGATAACCGGTTTGAGTAATGACACATGGAAGACTGAGGGGCTCCTCATGGTGGAGGGAAGTGCCAGACGGTATGCGACCGGATTGATCCTCTCGAGGACCTTAAAAGGACCCAAGAATCTCGGAGCCAGTTACTGAGAAGGAGTCTTGAGCCTTATATTTTTAGAGGATAACCAAACTCTGTCTCTGGGTTTAAACGTTGGGCCCGCTTGACGTCGCCGATCTGCCTTCGTCTTTTGTCTTTGAACAGCAGTTTGTAAGGTTTTTAGAATCTTTCTCCAAGAGTTTTGAAGAGTAAAAACATGAGAATCCGCTGCGGGAACACCAGAGGGGAGGGAGGAGAGGGGAAGACTGCTAGAGAGGAAAACAAAATTAATGAAGAAAGGCGACTCTTGCATAGACTCATTCTTTAAGGAGTTAATGGCAAACTCGGCCCAAGGTAATAGATCCACCCAGTTGTATTGAGACTCGGAGACTAAACATGTGAAATACTGCTCCAGGGTCTGATTCATTCTCTCCGTTTGACCGTTGGTCTGAGGGTGATAACCCGAGGAAAATAGAAGAGAAATCCCAAGTCTCTGGGAAAACGCACGCCAAAACTTAGAAATGAATTAAGAACCTCTGTCAGAAACAATTGAAATAGGTACACCGTGTAATCTGAAAATTTCTTTAGAAAAATGTCGGCCAGAGTAGCTGAATTAGGAAGACCCTTGAGGGGTATAAAGTGTGAATGCTTGGAAAACCTATCTACTACAACAAGGATGGTATTCATCCCTTTAGAATTGGGGAGTTCCACAATAAAGTCCATAGAGATATGTTTCCAAGGTTGTTCCGGAATGGGGAGGGGCATGAGGAGACCAGAGGGTTTGTGACGGGCGGACTTGCTCTGGGCATAGACCGGACAAGCACTGGTGAAGTTGAAAATGTCCTTGTTCATCTTAGGCCACCAAAAGGTCCGTTTGATAAGATCTGCTGTCCTCTTGGAGCCTGGATGACCGGCCGATCTTGAAGAATGCCCCCAAAGTAGTATCTTGTGGCGAAAACGTGGAGCTGCGTACAAGCATCCCTCTGGCACCCTAAGTCTCCTGGGGATGTGAACCTGGGCTTTATTAATTTCATCCAACACATCGAAATTATTGGCGGAAATTATACATTTGGCGGGAAGAATAGTCTCAGAGGATTCGTTAGAGTCGTCCTCCGTGGAGAACTGCCGAGAGAGAGAGCGTCAGCCTTAATATTTTTGGTGCCGGGAATATAAGAAATGATATAATTGAATCGAGAGAAGAACAGTGCCCAACGAGCCTGACGGGATCCTAATCGACAAGCCCCCTCAATATACAGTAAGTTTTTGTGATCGTTAGGATGGCTATAGGTTCCTTGGTTCCTTCAAGAAGGTGCCTCCATTCATGGAGCGCCATTTTAATGGCCAATAGCTCACGGTTCCCAACATCGTAATTTCTCTCCACCGAGGAGAACTTCCGAGAAATAATCCACACGGATAGAGTTTTTCCTGTGGAGAGGTCCTCTGAGAGAGTACTGCACCGGCACCCACATCGGAGGCGTCAACTTCTAGCGTGAAGGGAAGAGAAGTATCTGGATGCCGTAGGATGGGTGCAGACACAAAGGCTTTCTTGAGGAATTCGAAGGCTTCTATGGCTTCGGGAGACGAAGTAGTCAGATCAGCACCCTTCTTGGTCAAGGCGGTGATAGGCAGGGCGATGGTAGAGAAATTACGAATGAACTTTCGGTAATAATTGGCAAAGCCAAGAAAGCGTTGCACAGCCTTGAGAGAATTCGGCAAGGGCCAATCGAGTGCAGACTTCAATTTCTCGGGATCCATAGTAAAGCCTTGGTTAGAGATAATATAGCCTAGGAAGGCTGTGGAAGTCTGATGGAACAGACATTTCTCCATTTTTGCGTAGAGGCGATTAGCACGAAGCCTAGAGAGTACCAGTTTGGTATGGCGAATGTGCTCCTCTAAGTCCTTAGAGAAAATGAGGAAGTCGTCCAAATATATGATGACGAACATCCCCAAAACGTCCCGGAAGATATCGTTCATGAACGCTTGGAAAACAGCAGGAGCATTGCACAGACCGAACGACATCACTAAATACTCATAATGTCCCGAATGCGTGTTAAACGCGGTTTTCCATTCATCCCCGTCTCTTATTCGAATAAGAGTATAGGCCCCTCTTAAATCGAGTTTGGAGAATATACAGTGGCGGCCGATCTGAGTCTTAAGTCGGCTAGATCCACGGTTCTGAGATTATCCCGGCTAGGTGCGGGTTTTTGTCGTTTTCGCCCGGAGTGAACTGCGTTATTTTCGCGCTCGTGATATTAGCATTTTATTCTCGCTGTCTACAATACTGCAATGCCGTGTAAAAACTCAGGGGGGCGTTTGCGAGCTGTTGTCTTGGAAGTCTAATACCTTCGCGGTTCAACCTACGTCAGTACACAGTCTGTGTGTGCGCGCACAGTAATTGTAAATTTGCATATTTAAAGTATACATGCATTTGCAGTGCTGTGCTGCTGTACAGTATGTCTCATTTGAAAATTGTTGAAACGCATAGGCATGTACTGTACTGTAACAGTGTCACATTTCTGCATATACAGCGCTCTCCCCTCGCTCAGGATCATTAAATGCACTGCAGGGTATTTCAACTTCTTGTCTTCTGTGCAATGCAGTACATCTCTCCTACACCATTCCTTTGAACGTGTGTCTGGTTTCAATCACATTCCTGCTTGACAGCAGGAATTTACTGTGCATGCGCCTGTAACTTCGCCCACCACTGCTTGCTTGCCTGAGTGAGTGACCAAAAAAAAATGTAAATTTTTTTTTTACTGTAATTTTTTTCTCCACAAGCTTGCAAAAACCATCTTACTGTATTACGATATTCAATCTGTGCTGTAGCTATTTACTGCGACACTGTGCGTTTGACTGCAGATGGTTGATTTGTGTGCTTTTTACATACTGTATTTGGGGGTGTATTATTATGATGAACTGCCTTTTGAAATTAAAGTATGTCTTTAGCTTTGAACTTCATGCAGCTGTATCTGTAGCCCCCTCCCCCACGAACGCTAGCTAAAGGATTTGAAATTCCAGAGTCGTTAATTTTCTGAATTTTGCCATTGTGTTCTTAATCCGTCCATAGCCGAGCTTCAAAGCCTCACTGCGCCTGCGTGTAATTCTCTTTGAGATGGGAGCTAGCTGCTTACTGCGCATGAGTCACCAAACCCCCCCCCCTCTCCACAGAGTCGTTAATTTTCTGAATCTTGCCATTGTGTTCTTAATCCGTCCATAGCCGAGCTTCAAAGCCTCACTGCGCCTGCGTGTAATCCTTTTTGAGATGGGAGCTACTTAGCTGCTCACTGCGCATGAGTCACCCACCCCCCCCCTCTCCACACAGTCGTTAATTTACTGAATCTTGCCATTGTGTTCTGAATCCGTCCATAGCCGAGCTACAAAGCCTCACTGCGCCTGCGTGTAATTCTCTTTGAGATGGGAATTTTGAGGCTTTGTTTACGGCAACGCTTTGGAAAATCCCTTCTCGAATTTGATTTGCACAGAGCATCACCTCTCTATGCGCCTGTGTGTAATCCTCTTTCGGATGGGAGCTAGTTTATTCCTGCTCATGCGCCTGTAACTTTTAACTGTTATTTTATCCACAAGCCTGCAAAAACAATCTTGATATTACGATATTAAATCTGTGCGTTTGCCTGCAAATGGTTGATTTGTGTGTTTTTTATGTACTGTATTTGGGGGGTGTAGGGATCAAATTACAGTATTATGATGAACTGCCTTTTGAAATTACTGTACTCTACAGTACTGTATGTTATTTCTTTCACTGCTGCACGACTAATCCTTCATCCCTCCCCCACGCGCACACAAACTCTTATCGACAGTCACCTCCACAGAGTCGTTAATTTTCTGAAGTTAGTTATTGTGTTTTTAATCCGTCATTGTGTTTTTAATCCGTCCCTAGCCAAGCGTCAATCGCCTCACTGCACCTGCGTGTACTCTAATCCTTTTAGAGATGGGAGCTAACTGATTACAGCACATGACTCACACCCCCCCCCCCCAACCCTTTGAGGCTTAGTTTACGGTAACGCTTTGGAAAATCCCTTCTCGATTTTGAAATGTAAATCTGTTTTGCACAGCATTGTGAGAATTGAGAGTTAAAATAAACATTAACTGATTCATGTTGTTTTGTCATTCATTCTTATTCATTGGTGTATTGAAGGGGTGGGTTGTGGTTGTTGTCAATGATTATGATTAGCAGGAATGTGAATAGATATTCATTTTATTTTATCAGGAACCAAAAAATACAAATATAAAAATAATCATGAATAATACATAATGCTGTCTTTATTAAGTTGTTCTGGCAGATTGAAATTGGATAAACATTTAGAAAACATTTGCAAAACATGGGGAAACATGAATAATGAGGAAGGAACAGAGGGCACAGCGGATTCTGCAAATTCAAACTCATTTATTCAGCCAACACAGTGTTGGCTCAATAAATGAGTTTGAATTTGCAGAATCCGCTGTGCCCTCTGTTCCTTCCTCTATGTACTCAGGACTGACTGCAGGCTTTCGTTCTAACATTGGAGCACCGGTAATTGTATCACTTTTTCTCTTTTAAGGTGTGCAGCACTCCTCTCTATTATCTGGACTGAAACATGAATAATGCACATTTATAAGAATATTATTTAATAATATGTACTGTAGTGTGTAATATATATATATATATATATATATATATATATATATATATATATATATATATATATATATATTATTTCCGTCTTTATCTTATTCCTCATTCTGTGTACAGTACAGTAGTTCATTGAGAGAGGAGAGGTTTAGTGTACATAATTACTGCTGTTTATATACTGTACATTTGACTGTACAAGCAGATTAGATTGGACACAACACCCCACCTCCCCCCAGGCCATCCTTTTTCCTGAAACGACAAGAAAACAAAACATTTGTGCAGTTATGTGCGTACTGTATTATGGCATTGTGTGATGTGTAGTACTACTGTACATGGCTGGTGCTGCTTTCTCTGAAAAAAAAAATTGAGCAGTTAGTAGGCAGTTACTGTAGTACTGTCAAACTAGTCTATACTGGAACTACTGTATACTCTGACTACTGTTAAATACTACAGTATGTACTGTAACCTGATGGCTGGTGCTGCTCTCTCTGTAAAGAAAAAACTGTAACTACTGTATACCCTGACTATTGGGGGGGAAAAAATCTGTGCCATACTTACCTGTATCATACTGTACTTACAATACTACAGCACTACTTTCCTGATGCTTGCCCATTACGCGCGATCACAATGGGCAACACAGTGGCAATATGGTCTATATATTTATTGCAGCGTTCCACGGTGAGTACATCATTCCAAAAACTCATTATGCCTTTCAACAACTCGTCCTTTTTGGAGGGTTTCACCACTTTCCGGATATGGTCCTTCAGTTGATGCCACACCATTTCGATCGGATTGAAGTCTGGAGATCTGTCATTGGAAAAAAAGGCCAATTAGTTTAAGAGATACAGTACACAGTAAAAACAGTGGGGAAAAAAATGAGACACGGTCTACTGCACTTACTCCGCTGGCGTCTTCACCCAGTTGATACCGCGCTCAAGGATATGCGCTGTTGACGCAGTGTGCTTCGGATCGTTGTCCTCGCGTGTGGTGTATTGCACGATTTCAGGGACAATGTTATCTTGGAAGAAAGCTTTATTCATGATTCCTACAGTAAAGCAAGAAAAGAAAAGTGCTCAAAAAACTGCACTATAGTACAGTACAGTGCATACAGTAAGGCCACACTAGTAAAGTACAGTGCATAAGGCTACATTACATCTACTATATTTTTCTGAAAGTGTCCTATGTGTCCGTGTCTGTATGTGTCTCCCTGTGTCCCTCCCTGTGTCCCTAGCGGCAATCTCATTGGACCTTGGGCCAGGCCAATGAGATTGCTCCCTTGGGCCGCCCGCCCCCGCACACCTCTCATTGGCCTGAGGCGGAGTGATGGGCCAACACACACACACACCTCCCCGATGCTCCACTCACCCCCCCCCTCCCTGATGCTCCACTCACCTCCCCCCCATGCTCCACTCACCTCCCCCACCCTCCCTCCCCGATGCTCCACTCACCTCCCCAATCACCTCCCCCCCTCCCCGATGCTCCACTCACCTCCCCCCTCCCTGATGCTCCACTCACCTCCCCGATGCTCCACTCACCCCCCCTTCCCTCCCTGATGCTCCACTCACCTTCCCCCCCTCCCTCCCCGATGCTCCACTCACCTCCCCCCTATGCTCCACTCACCTAACCCCCTCCCTCCCCGATGCTCCACTCACCTCCCCCCCTCCCTCCCCGATGCTCCACTCACCTCCCCCCCTCCCTCACCGATGCTCCACTCACCTCCCCCCGCGATGCTCCACTCACCTTTCCCCCTCCCTCCCCAATGCTCCACTCACCCCCCCATGCTCCACTCACCTCCCCCCTCCCCGATGCTCCACTCACCTCCCCCCCCTCCCTCCCCGATGCTCCACTCACCTTCCCCCCCTCCCTCCTCGATGCTCCAATCACCTTCCCCCCCTCCCTCCCCGATGCTCCACTCACCTTCCCCACCTCCCTCCCCGATGCTCCACTCACCTTCCCCCCCCTCCCTCCCCGATGCTGTACTCACCTTCCCCCCCTCCCTCCCCGATGCTCCACTCACCTCACCCCCCTGATGCTCCACTCACCTCCCCCGATGTTCCACTCACCTCCCCCCGATGCTCCACTCACCTCCCCCCGATGCTCCACTCACCTCCCCCCCAATGCTCCACTCACCTCCCTCCGATGCTCCACTCACCTCCCCCCGATGCTCCACTCACCTCCCCCTGATGCTCCACTCACCTCCCCCCCGATGCTCCACTCACCTCCCCCCTGATGCTCCACTCACCCCCCGATGCTCCACTCACCTCCCCCCCGATGCTCCACTCACCCCCCGATGCTCCACTCACCTCCCCCCCGATGCTCCACTCACCTCCCCCCCGATGCTCCACTCACCTCCCCCCCGATGCTCCACTCACCTCCCCCCCCGATGCTCCACTCACCTCCCCCCCGATGCTCCACTCACCTCCCCCCACCGATGCTCCACTCACCTCCCCCCACCGAAGCTCCACTCACCTCCCCCCTGATGCTCCACTCACCTCCCCCCCGATGCTCCACTCACCTCCCCCCCAATGCTCCATTCGCCTCCCCACCAATGCTCCACTCACCTCCCCCCCGATGCTCCACTCACTTCCCCCCCGATGTTCCACTCACCTCCCCCCTGATGCTCCACTCACCTCCCCCCCCGATGCTCCACTCACCTCCCCCCTGATGCTCCACTCACCTCCCCCCCGATGCTCCACTCACCTCCCCCCCGATGCTCCACTCACCTCCCCCCCGATGCTCCACTCACCTCCCCCCCGATGCTCCACTCACCTCCCCCCCAATGCTCCACTCACCTCCCCCCCTCCCCGGCGCTCCACTCACCTCCCCCCCGTCCCCTCCTGTCCACTGTCCCCTCCTGTCCCCTGTCCCCGTCCCCTCCTGTCCACTGTCCCCTTTCCCCGTCACCTCCTGTCCACTGTCCCCGTCCCCTCCTGTCCACTGTCCCTGTTCACTGTCCCATCCCCCTCCTGTCCACTGTCCCATCCCCCTCCTGTCCACTGTCCCGTCCCCCTCCTGTCCACTGTCCCATCCCCCTCCTGTCCACTGTCCCATCCCCCTCCTGTCCACTGTCGTCCCGTCCCCCTCCTGTCCACTGTTGTCCCGTCCCCTCCTGTCCACTGTACCCGTCCCCTCCTGTCCACTGCCCCCCTCCTGTCCCCTGTCCCCCCTCCTGTCCCCTGTCCCCCCTCCTGTCCCCCCTCCTGTCCACTGTTACCCCCCCTCCTGTCCACTGTCCCGTCCCCTCCTGTCCACTGTCCCGTCCCCTCCTGTCCACTGTCCCGTCCCCTCCTGTCCACTGTCCCGTCCCCTCCTGTCCACTGTCCCCGTCCCCTCCTGTCCACTGTCCCCGTCCCCTCCTGTCCCCTGTCCCCGTCCCCTCCTGTCCACTGTCCCCTTTCCCCGTCCCCTCCTGTCCACTGTCCCCGTCCCCTCCTGTCCAGTGTCCCCATCCCTTCCTGTCCACTGTCCCGTTCCCTCCTGTCCACTGTCTCCCCCCCTCCTGTCCACTGTCTCCCCCCCTCCTGTCCACTGCCCCCCCACCCTCCTGTCCACTGTCCCGTCCCCCTCCACTGTTCCCCCCTCCTGTCCACTGTCCCCCCTCCCCTCCTCCTGTCCACTGTCCCCCTCTCCTGTCCACTGTCACCCCCCCTCCTGTCCACTGTTACCCCCCCTCCTGTCCACTGTCACCCCCCTCCTGTCCACTGTCAACCCCCTCCTGTCCACTGTCACCCCCCCTCCTGTCCACTGTCACCACCCCCTCCTGTCCACTGTCCCGTCCCCCTCCTGTCCACTGTCCCATCCCCCTCCTGTCCACTGTCCCGTCCCCCTCCTGTCCACTGTCGTCCTGTCCCCTACTGTCCACTGTCGTCCCGTCCCCTCCTGTCCACTGTCGTTCCGTCCCCTCCTGTCCAGTGTCGTCTCCTCCCCTCCTGTCCATTGTCGTCCCGTCCCCTCCTGTCCACTATCCACTCCTGTCCACTGTCATCCCGTCCACTCCTGTCCACTGTCCCGTCCACTCCTGTCCACTGTCCCGTCCCCCTCCTGTCCACTGTCCCGTCCCCCTCCTGTCCACTGTCGTCCCGTCCCCTCCTGTCCACTGTACCCGTCCCCTCCTGTCCACTGTCCCGTCCCCCTCCTGTCCACTGTCGTCCCGTCCCCTCCTGTCCACTGTACCCGTCCCCTCCTGTCCACTGTCCCCGTCCCCTCCTGTCCCCTGTCCCCCCTCCTGTCCCCTGTCCCCCCTCCTGTCCCCTGTCCCCCCTCCTGTCCCCTGTCCCCCCCTCCTGTCCACTGTCGTCCCCCTCCTGTCCACTGTTGTCCCCCTTCTGTCCACTGTCGTCCCTCTCCTGTCCACTGTCCCGTCCCCCTCCTGTCCACTGTCCCATCCCCCTCCTGTCCACTGTCCCGTCCCCCTCCTGTCCACTGTCCCATCCCCCTCCTGTCCACTGACCCGTCCCCTCCTGTCCACTGTCCCGTCCCCTCCTGTCCACTGTCCCGTCCCCTCCTGTCCACTGTCCCGTCCCCTCCTGTCCACTGTCCCCGTCCCCTCCTGTCCCCTGTCCCCATCCCCTCCTGTCCACGGTCCCCTTTCCCCGTCCCCTCCTGTCCACTGTCCCCGTCCCCTCCTGTCCACTGTCCCTGTCCCTTCCTGTCCACTATCCCGTTCCCTCCTGTCCACTGTCCCCTCCCCTCCTGTCCACTGTCTCCCCCCCTCCTGTCCACTGTCTCCCCCCCTCCTGTCCACTGTCCCGTCCCCCTCCACTGTTCCCCCCTCCTGTCCACTGTTCCCCCCTCCTGTCCACTGTCCCCCCTCCCCTCCTCCTGTCCACTGTCCCCCTCTCCTGTCCACTGTCATCCCCCCTCCTGTCCACTGTTACCCCCCCTCCTGTCCACTGTCACCCCCCCTCCTGTCCACTGTCACCCCCCTCCTGTCCACTGTCACCCCCCCTCCTGTCCACTGTCACCACCCCCTCCTGTCCACTGTCCTGTCCCCCTCCTGTCCACTGTCCAATCCCCCTCCTGTCCACTGTCCCGTCCCCCTCCTGTCCACTGTCGTCCCGTCCCCTCCTGTTCACTGTCATCCCGTCCCCTCCTGTCCACTGTCGTTCCGTCCCCTCCTGTCCAGTGTCGTCTCCTCCCCTCCTGTCCATTGTATTTCCGTCCCCTCCTTTCCACTATCCACTCCTGTCCACTGTCATCCCGTCCACTCCTGTCCACTGTCCCGTCCACTCCAGTCCACTGTCCCGTCCCCCTCCTGTCCACTGTCGTCCCGTCCCCTCCTGTCCACTGTTGTCCTGTCCCCTCCTGTCCAGTGTCATCCCCTCCCCTGCTGTCCATTGTCGTCCCCTACCCCTCCTGTCCACTGTTGTCCCGTCCCCCTCCTGTCCACTGTCCCGTCCCCCTCCTGTCCACTGTCCCGTCCCCCTCCTGTCCACTGTCCCGTCCCCCTCCTGTCTACTGTCGTCCCATCCCCTCCTGTCCACTGTACCCATCCCCTCCTGTCCACTGTCCCCGTCCCCTCCTGTCCACTGCCCCCCCTCCTGTTCCCTGTCCCCCCTCCTGTCCCCTGTCCCCCCTCCTGTCCCCTGTCCCCCCCTCCTGTCCACTGTCATCCCCCTCCTGTCCACTGTCCCCGTCCCCTCCTGTCCACTGTCCCGTCCCCTCCTGTCCACTGTCCCGTCCCCTCCTGTCCACTGTCCCCTCCTGTCCACTGTCCCATCCCCTCCTGTCTACTGTCTCCCCCCCCCTCCTGTCTACTGTCTCCCCCCCCTCCTGTCCACTGTCTCCCCCCCTCCTGTCCACTGTCTCCCCCCCTCCTGTCCACTGCCCCCCCACCCTCCTGTCCACTGTCCCGTCCCCCCCTCCACTGTTCCCCCCTCCTGTCCACTGTCCCCCCCCTCCCCTCCTCCTGTCCACTGTCTCCCCCCCCCTTTTCCCCCCCTCTCCCCCCCCCCTTTCCTATCGGGAAATTTAACTCACGGGCAACGCCGGGTCTCTCATCTAGTTTGATATATTTTACCTTCAAAGATGACAATGCATCCTGGTCCACGCCTAGAGATGGCACCCCACACATGCAGCTTCACGGGGTGTTTTGGCTGCGGCTTCAAAGATATGCGGCCTTTTTGTGGAACGCAAAGCTTGCAAATCTCTCCAGCGACACAGTAGACTCATCAGTGAAGATGCAACCCTGGAAAGTCTCCCCACTGTCGATCCATGCCTGGGCCTGGACCACTCTTTTGATTTTGTTTGCGTCCCGTATCATGGGGTACGCTCTGTAATGACAAGGAATAAATAATTTTCGCGGTACAGTACAGTTTCCTAAACAAAACTTTTACCTCCTGTACTGTCCAGTACTAACCTCACACGTCCATATTTCCATCCAATGCTGCGTCTCATCTTCTTTATGCTAGTCTCGGATACAGTCAAATTGTGCTTTTCCTGCAGAGTGTATTTGACCCTTAATGCACTCTTCTCATCATTCTCCTCACTTATTTTGTCCACCAGAAGAGTTGTCTCCCTGCAATGTAAAGAAAATATATTGTTTTATTAATATGCAGCAATATAAAAATTATATATACTGTTGTAATATAAATATACAAAATATATACTGTTGTAATCTAAATATAAATATAAAACAAACATATAGTGTTGTAATATAAATATACAAAATATATACACTGTTGTAATCTAAATATAAAACAAATATATACTCTTGTAATATAAATATACAAAATATATACACTGTTGTAATCTAAATATAAATATAAAACAAATATATACTCTTGTAATATAAATATACAAAATATATACACTGTTGTAATCTAAATATTCTGGAAGCCAGAGGGTCACTTGGTGATGACTTAGCTCAGATAGTGTCAACTCGCCCTCTTTTCCAAGCACGACAAGGTCTGTTTCTTTTCTTACTTTATTTTGGAAAAAGCAGGGAAAAACAGTCTCTTGTGTAGAGGTGTAGGTCTAAATATCTCTGTGTGTGCTTAGTAGTAAAGGGAGGTGAAAAGATAATCCTGCAGCACCATTACAGGGGTTACAGCAAGGTGCTCACTCGTCCAGTGGTGTGGTGGAAAGGAAATGGCAATGTATGCTGGGTAGTAAGATAGTCTGGGGACAGACCATCTGTGGGCAGAGCAGAGGGGGAGAAAGCAGACTAGCCCATTTGAGAGAAAGGCTGGGGCTGCTATGGCAACTCACAGGAGTGTCTGGGGGAGCTACAACATGTAGCAATAATGTTGCATCTCTAATACAGCAAGCTGCTGGGAGAGGGGAAATGGCACTGTATTTATCACACAAGCACTCTGTTTGTGTGCATAACCAAACACATACAGCTGGCACTAATAAGCTGGCAAGCAGGGCTGCGAGGAAAAGGGGGGGGGGGTGAAACAGAAGTGCAGACAGGGGTATTCCTGTTCCATGACACTAAATATAAATATAAAACAATATATACTGTTGTAATATAAATATACAAAATACATATACTGTTGTAATCTAAATATAAATATAAAACAAACATACTGCTGCGGCACAGTTTATTCGAGCATTTGCCCGTTCTGTGCCGCAGCAGTAGCCTGGCGCGCGCCCGAGTGTGACGGGCGCACGCCGAAGCAGCGGAAGAGCGCCCTCCGATCGGGGCGCTCTCCCTACCGCTGCCGGGTCCGCCGGGTCCCCCGGAACCCCCTGCCGCTGTCCCGCGATCGCGGGACACCAGGGCTCCCTCGGGGAGCCCCTGGACACGCGTGCAGCGGGCGCACGCTCCCGATGACGCGTGACCGCGCGTCTATGACGCGCGGCACGCCGAGGGGCGGCCACTAGCAAGCCGGGAGATTTCCCGGCTTGCGGTACCGACCACACTTCAATAAAGTGTGTCGGTAGTGTATACTGTTGTAATATAAATCTATAGAAATAACAAAAATATTAGATACAGTACTGTAGATGTACAGTACATGTTTGGATCTAAATTTTTTTTTAAAGTGTTATAAATATACTTACACGTTAGTTACCCTTGGTGCCCTTTTGCGGTCTCTGTTTTTTCCGTGTGCATAATAGCTCACGGTGGTTGCTGGCACAACGAGTACAGAAGTAGCTAACCAGCGTTGGATAGCAGCAATTCGGTGTCCGCTCGTGTACATGTCCTTAATTTGCATGCTGAGATCCTTGGAAATCTTTTTAACAGGCATTGCTGCGAGTAGAAAGAAATACAAACACAAGAATGTATATTCGATGTTTAGTCGATGTGTATTCAATGTGCAGTGAATCCAAAAAATGGATGGTGTATTTATACGGTAATGACTCACATTAGAGTACGCCCACTTTCAACACCTGTACCTCGCTGCCATGCATAAAAGGTTACACACTTTGCATAGCCCACCACTCAATGATCTTTATCTGAACTTGCCCTTGTCCAGATACTGCATTGTGCCCCCTGCTTCCATGGAGCAACCCCGATTCTACGGACGCAGGAACCCTCTCGCCTCTGCCATGCCTGTCATGCTGAAAAAGCGAAAGGCGGTTGCCGTTTCCACGCCAAGGCAAAAGCGACAGGCTAAGGCCAATAAAGAAAACCTTCTGCTGACCCCAAAGGCTAAGGGTTTTCATAGACGTCAGCCTTATTATGTCAAGAAGATATACGGTGATGTACTCTCGACGCAAAACGATTGGCAGCCAACCCATCGAACCCGCAGACCACCTCCTCACATACGTTTCGACGACTCTGCAGCCGCTGTTCTGGAAATCTTCAGCCCGTCTACTCCACCTCTCGTCCTCGACGCTGCCGCCGCCCTCCCGGTAACCCACAGGCCATCTTCTCGGGTTCTATCCGACGACGCTGCCGCCTCTGAAATCCACGGGTCACTTTCTCCTTTGCTCTTAGAAGACTCTGTTTCTCGCCCGGAAATCCAAAGGTCACTTTCTCCGTCCCTCTTCGACGATGCTGCCACTTCTCCTCTACCGGATATCCACAGGTCACCTCCTCCACCCTTCTTCGACGTCGCTGCCGCTTCTCTCCATGGAACCCCCATCTCATCCTCCGTTGCACCCATCCACCCAGATGTCAACACGCCATGCACAAGAAGCAGCTCGTTAGAACGGATGCTGAATGGGATAAGTGTGGATCTCCCCGGGAACTCTATTGTGCTGGCAAAGATAGATTTGCTTCTGGAGACCATGCTAAATGTGGAGCAACGGATGCTACAAATGGATCAACAGATGCAACATATGGATCAACGGATGGAGAAGATAGAGGCTGACATAGCGGGCATACATTATTTACTCAGTGTTAATGCCCCTGTTTCCCCGACGCTGGAGCAGGGGGGTGACATGGATGGGTGAAGATGTATGGTGAAGAGTGCTGGTGCACCCCACAAGTATGCCTTGTTACTTTTTAAGCACCATGTTCCCTACTCGTTGTACTGCGACTGGGCCTTCAAAGTGAACTACAAAGGAAATCGCGTAAAAAAGGCGCTTCCTGCCAATTTAAGACGGAACATTCGGGATGAAATGTAGCGCTTTTATCCAATTACAGATCCTGTAATGAAAGGCGTTCGAGACTGCATTAATGGCGTTTTGCGCCATGCAAGGAATCGGCCATGGACGGACAATGCGGAGGACTTACTGTAAGACCATACTGTTGTGCTGAACTGTATTGTACATGTTTTGACCTGCCGTACTTGAATAAAGGAGATGTTGTTGTGTGTTTTTTAACTTGTATTTATACAGAAATGTTTTAACTTGCTGTACACACACACAGGACCGGCTCAATTCCAGTCCCTGAGGGCCGCAAACAGGCACGGTTTTCAAGGTTGTCCTGAAAACCAGGCCTGTCTGCTGCCCTCGAAGACTGTACTGGTGCAGACTGTTTTGCAGTTGTTTATATTGGTGCAGACTGTACTGGTGCAGACTGTTTATATTTTATGAATAAAGAATTTGTTTTTAAAACATGTGACTGTAAACCAGACTGACTGACATAAATGTTTTTACTTTCTATACATAAATGTTTTCACTACTGTAGCAGTAAACCATACACCTGTTGATGTTTTGAATTGCTGTGCACTTAAAATGTTTCTACATTGTACAGTATTGGTAAATAAATGTTTTTGTACTTACTCCAGCAATAAAAGAACATGTTGATTTGTTTTACATTGTTCCATTGGCTCCTTTGCTACTGTAACAAAATACAGTGTTTCTAGAATGTACACTACTGTCCAGGCACACTGTACTGTATACTGTAGGCATGCTCAGTACAAGAGTATTAAAAAAAAAAGAAGACACATACTGTACTGTATGTACTGGCACTGTATACTGTAGAAGAAACATAATGTATGTACAGTACTGTGATACATGTAGAATAAATGCATAGTTTTTATTTGTTCGGGTTTATTACACAGTATACTGTATATAAAACTGTACGGCCAGAAAATATCAGCATACTGTTTCAGGTATTGTATTGTATTGTATGTCTTTATTTATATAGCGCCATTAATGTACATAGCGCTTCACAGCAGTAATACATGTGGTAATCCAATAAATAACAGATAATATAAATAACAGATCATGGGAATAAGTGCTTTAGACATTAAGGAAGAGGAGTCCCTGCTCCGAGGAGCTTACAGTCTAATTGGTAGGTAGGGAGAACGTACAGAGACAGTAGGAGGGAGTTCTGGTAAGTGCGTCTGCAGGGGGCCAAGCTTTATGTGCCATGTGTTCAGAATAGCCACAGTCCTATTCATATGCTTCTTTAAGCAAGTGTGTCTTAAGGTGGGTCTTAAAGGTGGATAGAGAGGGTGCTAGTCGGGTACTGAGGGGAAGGGCATATTCTATCCTAATCAATAACAACGGCCACTAAACTGTAGACTCCGGTACGTGGTTTTTTAAATCTGATTCAGCAATGTGCAGGCATTGTTACACAAAGCGATATTATCCATCGAAATCCCTCCATTAGCCGTTTTCTTTTCTGAGGAAAAACAAAAAGAAAAGTTTTACTGTAATGGTCAGCCCCCTAAAGGACGCTCCCAGCCAGTCCCACCAATAATTTTCTCGGGGGGCGTCTCCTGTTCGCATGCGCATGCGCCTACCGTTGATGTAATGACACGCATATGCGTTTCAAGAAGGTTCCAATGCGCATGCGCCTAGCGTTCCACCAATTGTTCAGTATCTGCAGTACAGTACTGTAGAAGCCGCTCAGCCAATAATATTGCTTACAGGAGAATCGCTTTACTTTTGAATCGCACCGATATTTATACTGTATTGTCAAAATAAAAAAAACACAGAAAATAATACGGCAACAATACTCACCATAGAATTTCCCATTCAGCTGGCGCCGGCGCCGGTCCACTGCCAGTCCAGTGTTCTTGATCATCCACGTCGATAGTTTGCAGCGGGACTAGTCCACCTGTAGTCGGCTGATGAGGCTGGAAATTGCTTAGGTACAAGCAAGCTTGATCGAAACTGCACGCGAAATCCGACTCAGGCTCAGGGTTGTCACTGACAGTGGGACCGTTATTGGAAGCCGTTGCTGGTGCATTGCTTGGCAGCGACTGTTGTTTCTTAGTTGGTTTAACACGACCCTTCGCCTTTTGCCGTCTGCATGATCATAGATACAGGAAAAAGCCGGTGATACACACCAATACCCTCCAACAAATTGTGGCTCAATACGATAAAAACAGGGATCGCTACATAACCTTTTCCTTATTGCACGCTTCCACGTATGAGGAACTGGCGAAAATTTGTAAAAGTCATAGTTTTCGATAAAATACTGATAAATTTTAACAACTGTTGCCATCTTATCATCTGTTGCATTAATCGCGGCCCATATCAAATACGCGTAACTTCTGTCGGGTTTTTGGAAAGCGGGCTGCACTTGAACACTCATGGCGGGCGGCGGGTCTCTGGAGAATACTGTAACTGAAACTGGTCTTTGTCTTTCTTTAATATGAAAAGCCTAAATTGATACATTTTTGCAACCTCTTCCTTCAGTCTCAAGGCCAAGTTACAATAGCACACTGTGGTATCTTTTTTTAAACGAAACACCTGCAAGTCGACACATTACTGAAGCGCATGCGCATTACAATTCATGAATATCTGCCATCTGGCGGACACACGAAGAATTGCAACCTATTAATTCTCAATAAACGCATCAACCGCGCATGACCCGTGGCTGAGAACGCAAAATGAATGCGGCATGCGCCAGGTGAAGTGCGTCGCATTCCAGGAAAAAGCCAGGGAAAAACCGGCGATGTGTTAGGCTCAGATGAGCCGCAGCAGTAGATGCTCCTTGTAGACGGTCGAAGAGTTCAGAAATCAAAGGGAGACGGTATCGTTTTTTTACCGTAATTTTGTTAAGCCCACGAAAGTCGATACAAGGTCTTAGGGAGTCATCCTTCTTCACGAAGAAGAAGCCTGCCCCGGCAGGGGAGGTAGAGTTGCGGATGAACCCTTTGACCAGATTCTCTTGGATATAAGTCGTCATAGCTTCTGTCTCTGGCACAGATAAGGGATACGACTTGGATTTAGGAAAAATGGTTCCTGGAATTAGGTCAATAGGACAATCGTAGGGGCGATGGGGTGGTAACACCAGCTTGTTCTTTGTTGAAAACATCTAGATACTCGTGAGACACCGTCGGCAGAGCGGAGAAGTTAGAGGAAGTGGTATCCAGGCCAGCGAACACAGCAGCAGGAGGAGGAGTAACCGTCTTCTCTGAGGTGGTAGTCCATTGGATGGGTAACACATCAGTCCAATCTATACGCGGATTGTAAAGCTGCAGCCATGGCAATCCTAGAATAACCTGGACAGTAGGGGAATGAAAGACATCGAAGACCATTACCTCATTATGGCCATCCGCGGTGGTCAGGGTAAGAGGAATGGACTCCCAAATGATGAAGGCTGGCTGGAGGGGGCGTCCATCGATAGCCTCCAGGCCAATGGGTGATCTTTTCTTGACCAGTGGAATTCGGTTCTTGCAGGCGAAGGTGTGATCAAGGAAGTTACCACCAGACCCGGAGTCGATGAAAGCTTTCACTTCTATTAGAAGATGAGGACCCGCCAGCGTAACAGGGAGCATAAGTTTCTTAGGTAGATCCTTAGGAAGAGAGGGGCAGGAGGAGATAGTACCCAGTAGAAGCCCCTCTACCTTTACTGGGCGTTCCCGTTTCCCGGCTTCAGACGACAGTTTCGGAGCCGGTGCTCAGGGGAGCCGCAATAATAGCAAAGACCCTCCTCACGACGTCGTGCTTTCTCAGCTGCCCGAGGTTGTTGGCTACCGATTTGCATCGGTTCGGGAGCGTCCAACGCAGGGAAGGGCGAAGGAGGAGACCTATGAGAAACAGACGGAGGGGGGAGAGAACAAGAACAGTGACGCTCGTGTCATCGTTCTTGGGTGCGTTGATCCATACGGATGCTGAGTGCAATGAGTCCTTCAAGGGAAGAAGGCCCAGTGTGGGCTGCGAGGTCATCCTTTAGAGTGTCGGACAAACCGTGCCAATATGCTGCGGCAAGAGCCTCGTCGTTCCATTGGGTTTCTGCGGTGATGGTGCGGAACTGCACCGCGTATCTTGCAGCTGACCTCCGAGCCTGCATGATATGGAACAAAGAAAAAGCAGCAGTTTCCCTACGTGCTGGTGTATCGAACACCTGTTGAAACTCGAACTTGGGATAGTCTTGTATCCAGAAGAAATGGAGAGTGAACTCCTGTGTTCCAAATGCTAAACAATCATATGTATTATGATGTGCAATCACTGTCCAGGTGTAGCTAGGATTGGAGTCTCAAAACAGGTATAGGGTATAAAGTGCATAGGATATAAATGTGGGGTGGTTATATTAGTATAATCAAACCAGTCGGTGGTTAATGAGCAAATGTGGACAAGGGGCACAGGGAAATGTAACCACCGTCACACCAACTGTGACCCATGAATAGTCCCAATAATGCTAACCTTAACCGACTGGTATCAGTACCAACCCCTCCGGCCAAACTGTAGACTGAAGTAGTGTCCCGTGATGAACCATAAACGGCTACCGGGTACACAGTAGCTGGAGATCCCACGTGTATGGCGTTCCTACAGGATACACCGGCAGAAGGTACCGCTGCACTGCTATCTGGCTTGCGAGCCAGCCCCTCCGCTCACCAGTATAATTGGTATAGGAGCTGCGCCTCTGCAACCGGCTGTGCTGATCTGGGGACCCACGTAATGGTGCGTGTGCACGCACAGGTCGTCCTGGAGCCGCATCCGAGAAGCAATCAGCTGTGCTGAGACCGGGGAGCCGGTGTGCGATGCCTTCCGGCGTGTAACAGCTGGATACCGCCTCCTCCGTGGATGAATAAAATCACCTGCTGCAGATAGAAACTCCTGTGTGCTCCATTCGAAAAACGTAGCGTAGAGAGTGGAAAGGAAGGAATGGTCACTACTTCCTAGAGAACCAACACAAGCGTGATGAATAAAAAATCTTTATTGCAAAAGGCTGGACATCATGAAAAAAGCTCCAAGAGCTCTAAGAGCTTTTTTCATGATGTCCAGCCTTTTGCAATAAAGATTTTTTATTCATCACGCTTGTGTTGGTTCTCTAGGAAGTAGTGACCATTCCTTCCTTTCCACTTTGGGATAGTCTTGGGTTAACTCAGGTTGTGTTCCCAGAGGGGAGAAGCCCAAGCGTCGCCAGTGAGTAAGGCATATATATAGGCCACCTTGGTACGACCAGTAGGAAAGAGGGAGGGAGACATCTCAAATTGAACTTCGCATTGATTCAAGAATCCTCGGCAAGCGAGGGGGTCCCCATCGTACCGGTTGGGAGGTGGTATACGTGGTCCTGGATTTCTTATAGCCACAGGAACAGAGGTGGCGGGGCAACTGGGGTTTCCCGGAGAGACAGATTGGCAAGTTGTTGTGACACTGTGGTAAGTTGGTTACTTACAAATTGCAATTGTTCCACGGAAACACCTTGGCCCACCTCAGGGGGGTCTGCATTTGTTGGGCTCTGCATAATGTAACGCCTGTATGCCCGCAGACCTGGCCAGTCCCCAGTACTGAGGTGGGTAAGGGTATAACACGCACCCACAGCAGTGAGGGCGTGCCCGGAGTGTGGTAATGCGTTGCCGGGCCTAGTTAGAAAAGGGTTAACGTATACTTGCAGTGTCCGGGGTGCCAGAGATGGGAGAGTAATGTCCGTGTGCCAGAGTTCAAGGATTGGAGAGAGCAGCGTAGTGATGTCCGTAAGCCAAGGTTCAAGGGCAGGAGAAGGCAGAGTAGTCAAATCCAAAGCAGTGCACTACAGTAGTTCAAGCCAAGGGAATCCAAACAGAAGCAGGGACAGGAACCAGCGCTGAAACAGACAAGGGAGCTAGGCATAGACACTGCACACACAGGAGTCACAGGAAAGCTATGCAGAGCAATGAGCCAGAGGGCAGAGTGGGGTTATAAAGGAAGGGGGACCAATAGGAGAGAGAGGAGGAGCAGAGGGTTGAGTGGATGTTTGCAGGGATAGGTCTGAGAGAGCAGGGGAGGAGACGGGAATAATTAAGAGATATGGCTTGTAAACCACGGGGGGCGGAGCTGGACGGCAGATAACTGGTGCGTGTGCGTTCGACTTCTGTAAGGGTACTATGCGCACGCACCACGCGTGTCACAGAGCGTGATGGACGCAGTGCCGCGGGAGCGCTCGGCAAAGGGGGCGAGAGGGACGGAGAAGCGGAGGAGCAAGGTAATGTGGAGGCTCGTGGAATAGACATACGCCGGGGCCGCGGTTGCCGCAGAGGGGAGCAAGTGATCGCGAATGCGCGCGCACACTGCGGAGGACGCGCACGTGACCAGAACGCGCATCAGAGTATGCCAATCGCGCCGCAGGGGAACGACCGCGGGGAAAGGAAGGGAGAGAGTGAGGACGCAGGGAAGAGGGAGTGCTAGAGGCGGTGGAAACAGAGGTGACGGGGACACGCTGGGAAGCGCGAGTCACCCGATCCGTCACACTAGAGTTCCATGTGAGAAGTGGGGACCCCCGTGTCTAGTTATCCGCCTGAGAAGTGGGGACCCCCGTGTCTAGTTATCTGTGTGAGAAGTGGGGACCCCTTGTGTCTAGTTATCTGTGTGAGAAGTGGGGACCCCTTGTGTCTAGTTATCTGTGTGAGAAGTGGGGACCCCCGTGTCTAGTTATCCGCCTGAGAAGTGGGGACCCCCGTGTCTAGTTATCCGCCTGAGAAGTGGGGACCCCCGTGTCTAGTTATCCGCCTGAGAAGTGGGGACCCCTTGTGTCTAGTTATCTGTGTGAGAAGTGGGGACCCCTTGTGTCTAGTTATCTCCCTGAGAAGTGGGGACCCCCGTGTCTAGTTATCCCCCTGAGAAGAGGGGACCCCTTGTGTCTAGTTATCCGCCTGAGAAGTGGGGACCCCTTGTGTCTAGTTATCTGTGTGAGAAGTGGGGACCCCTTGTGTCTAGTTATCTGTGTGAGAAGTGGGGACCCCTTGTGTCTAGTTATCTGTGTGAGAAGTGGGGACCCCCGTGTCTAGTTATCCGCCTGAGAAGTGGGGACCCCCGTGTCTAGTTATCCGCCTGAGAAGTGGGGACCCCGTGTCTAGTTATCTGTGTGAGAAATGGGGACCCCCCGTGTCTAGTTATCTCCCTGAGAAGTGGGGACCCCGTGTCTAGTTATCCCCCTGAGAAGTGGGGACCCCTTGTGTCTAGTTATCCACCTGAGAAGTGGGGACCCCCGTGTCTAGTTATCCCCCTGAGAAGTGGGGACCCCGTGTCTAGTTATCCGCCTGAGAAGTGGGGACCCCTTGTGTCTAGTTATCCGCTTGAGAAGTGGGGACCCCCGTGTCTAGTTATCCCCCTGAGAAGTGGGGACCCCTTGTGTCTAGTTATCCACCTGAGAAGTGGGGACCCCCGTGTCTAGTTATCCCCCTGAGAAGTGGGGACACCGTGTCTAGTTATCCGCCTGAGAAGTGGGGACCCCCGTGTCTAGTTATCCGCCTGAGAAGTGGGGACCCCCGTGTCTAGTTATCCCCCTGAGAAGAGGGGACCCCTTGTGTCTAGTTATCCGCCTTGTGAAGTGGGGACCCCCCGTGTCTAGTTATCCGCCTGAGAAGTGGGGACCCCCGTGTCTAGTTATCTGTGTGAGAAGTGGGTACCCCGTGTCTAGTTATCTCCCTGAGAAGAGGGGACCCCGTGTCTAGTTATCCCCCTGAGAAGAGGGGAACCCCGTGTCTAGTTATCCCCCTGAGAAGTGGGGACCCCCGTGTCTAGTTATCCGCCTGAGAAGTGGGGAACCCCGTGTCTAGTTATCCGCCTGAGAAGTGGGGACCCCCGTGTCTAGTTATCCGCCTGAGAAGTGGGGAACCCCGTGTCTAGTTATCCCCCTGAGAAGTGGGGACCCCGTGTCTAGTTATCCCCCTGAGAAGAGGGGACCCCGTGTCTAGTTATCCGCCTGAGAAGTGGGGAACCCCGTGTCTAGTTATCCCCCTGAGAAGTGGGGACCCCGTGTCTAGTTATCCCCCTGAGAAGAGGGGAACCCCGTGTCTAGTTATCCCCCTGAGAAGTGGGGACCCCCGTGTCTAGTTATCCCCCTGAGAAGTGGGGACACCCGTGTCTAGTTATCCCCCTGAGAAGAGGGGACCCCCGTGTCTAGTTATCCCCCTGAGAAGTGGGGACCCCCTATGTCTAGTTATCCGCCTGAGAAGTGGGGACCCCGTGTCTAGTTATCCCCCTGAGAAGAGGGGACCCCGTGTCTAGTTATCCCCCTGAGAAGTGGGGACCCCCGTGTCTAGTTATCCCCCTGAGAAGTGGGGACCCCGTGTCTAGTTATCCCCCTGAGAAGAGGGGACCCCGTGTCTAGTTATCCGCCTGAGAAGTGGGGACCCCCGTGTCTAGTTATCCCCCTGAGAAGTGGGGACCCCCGTGTCTAGTTATCCCCCTGAGAAGTGGGGACCCCCGTGTCTAGTTATCCCCCTGAGAAGAGGGGACCCCCGTGTCTAGTTATCCCCCTGAGAAGTGGGGACCCCCGTGTCTAGTTATCCCCCTGAGAAGTGGGGACCCCCTATGTCTAGTTATCCGCCTGAGAAGTGGGGACCCCCTGTGTCTAGTTATCCCCCTGAGAAGTGGGGACCCCTTGTGTCTAGTTATCCGCCTGAGAAGTGGGGACCCCCTATGTCTAGTTATCCGCCTGAGAAGTGGGGACCCCCGTGTCTAGTTATCCCCCTGAGAAGTGGGGACCCCCTATGTCTAGTTATCCGCCTGAGAAGTGGGGACCCCCGTGTCTAGTTATCCCCCTGAGAAGTGGGGACCCCCGTGTCTAGTTATCCCCCTGAGAAGTGGGGACCCCCGTGTCTAGTTATCCCCCTGAGAAGAGGGGACCCCCGTGTCTAGTTATCCCCCTGAGAAGAGGGGACCCCCGTGTCTAGTTATCCCCCTGAGAAGAGGGGACCCCCGTGTCTAGTTATCCCCCTGAGAAGTGGGGACCCCCGTGTCTAGTTATCCCCCTGAGAAGTGGGGACCCCCGTGTCTAGTTATCCGCCTGAGAAGTGGGGACCCCCTGTGTCTAGTTATCCGTGCGAGAAGTGGGGACCCCCTGTGTCTAGTTATCCGCCTGAGAAGTGGGGACCCCCCGTGTCTAGTTATCCGCCTGAGAAGTGGGGACCCCCGTGTCTAGTTATCCGCCTGAGAAGTGGGGACCCCCCGTGTCTAGTTATCCCCCTGAGAAGTGGGGACCCCCGTGTCTAGTTATCCCCCTGAGAAGTGGGGACCCCCGTGTCTAGTTATCCCCCTGAGAAGTGGGGACCCCCGTGTCTAGTTATCCGCCTGAGAAGTGGGGACCCCCCGTGTCTAGTTATCCCCCTGAGAAGTGGGGACCCCCGTGTCTAGTTATCCCCCTGAGAAGTGGGGACCCCCGTGTCTAGTTATCCCCCTGAGAAGTGGGGACCCCGTGTCTAGTTATCCCCCTGAGAAGTGGGGACCCCCGTGTCTAGTTATCCCCCTGAGAAGTGGGGACCCCCTGTGTCTAGTTATCCCCCTGAGAAGTGGGGACCCCCGTGTCTAGTTATCCCCCTGAGAAGTGGGGACCCCCGTGTCTAGTTATCCCCCTGAGAAGTGGGGACCCCCTGTGTCTAGTTATCCCCCTGAGAAGTGGGGACCCCCGTGTCTAGTTATCCCCCTGAGAAGTGGGGACCCCCGTGTCTAGTTATCCCCCTGAGAAGAGGGGACCCCGTGTCTAGTTATCCGCCTGAGAAGTGGGGACCCCCGTGTCTAGTTATCCGCCTGAGAAGTGGGGACCCCCGTGTCTAGTTATCCGCCTGAGAAGTGGGGACCCCCATGTCTAGTTATCCGCCTGAGAAGTGGGGACCCCCGTGTCTAGTTATCCCCCTGAGAAGTGGGGACCCCCGTGTCTAGTTATCCGCCTGAGAAGAGGGGACCCCTTGTGTCTAGTTATCCCCCTGAGAAGTGGGGACCCCCTGTGCCTAGTTATCCCCCTGAGAAGTGGGGACCCCTTGTGTCTAGTTATCCCCCTGAGAAGTGGGGACCCCCGTGTCTAGTTATCCGCCTGAGAAGTGGGGACCCCCTGTGCCTAGTTATCCCCCTGAGAAGTGGGGACCCCCTGTGCCTAGTTATCCCCCTGAGAAGTGGGGACCCCTTGTGTCTAGTTATCCCCCTGAGAAGTGGGGACCCCCGTGTCTAGTTATCCGCCTGAGAAGTGGGGACCCCCGTGTCTAGTTATCCCCCTGAGAAGAGGGGACCCCCGTGTCTAGTTATCCCCCTGAGAAGAGGGGACCCCCGTGTCTAGTTATCCGTGTGAGAAGTGGGGACCTCTGTGTCTAGTTATCTAGACGCGGCGTGTGCATCTGTGTATTATACGCAGAGCGGCGTGTGCATCTGTGTATTATACGCAGAGCGGCGTGTGCATCTGTGTATTATATGCAGAGCGGCGTGTGCATCTGTGTATTATACGCAGAGCGGCGTGTGCATCTGTGTATTATACGCAGAGCGGAGTGTGCATCTGTGTATTATACGCAGAGCGGTGTGTGCATAAGTGTATTATACGCAGAGTGGCGTGTGCATTTGTGTATTATACGCAGAGCGGCGTGTGCATTTGTGTATTATACGCAGAGCGGCGTGTGCATCTGTGTATTATACGCAGAGCGGCGTGTGCATCTGTGTATTATACGCAGAGCGGCGTGTGCATCTGTGTATTATACGCAGAGCGGAGTGTGCATCTGTGTATTATACGCAGAGCGGTGTGTGCATAAGTGTATTATACGCAGAGTGGCGTGTGCATTTGTGTATTATACGCAGAGCGGTATGTGTACCTGTATTATACGTAGAGCGGAGTGTGTACCTGTATAATATGCAGAGCGGTGTGTGTATCTGTATTATATGCAGAGCGGCGTGTGTGTCTGTATTATACGCAGAGCGGCGTGTGTATCTGTATTATACGCAGAGCGGCGTGTGTGTCTGTATTATACGCAGAGTAACGTGTATCTGTATTATACGCAGAGCAGCATGATATAATAGAGAGGTATAATAGAGAGGTATAATAGAGAGATATAATAAGACGCAGAGAGATATAATAGAGAGATATAATAGAGAGATATAATAAGACGCAGAGAGATATAATAGAGAGGTATAACAGAGAGATATAATAAGACGCAGAGAGATATAATAGAGAGATATAAGACGCAGAGAGATATAATAGAGAGGTATAATAGAGAGATATAATAATACGCAGAGAGATATAATAGAGAGATATAAGACGCAGAGAGATATAATAGAGAGCTATAATAGAGAGATATAATAACACGCAGAGAGATATAATAGAGAGGTATAATAGAGAGGTATAATAGAGAGATATAATAAGACGCAGAGAGATATAATAGAGAGGTATAATAGAGAGATATAATAATACGCAGAGAGATATAATAGAGAGAAATAATAGAGAGGTATAATAGAGAGATATAATAAGACGCAGAGGGATATAATAGAGAGGTATAATAGAGAGATATAATAAGACGCAGAGAGGTATAATAGAGAGGTATAATAGAGAGATATAATAAGACGCAGAGAGATATAATAGAGAGGTATAATAGAGAGATATAATAAGACGCAGAGAGGTATAATAGAGAGAAATAATAGAGAGGTATAATAACACGCAGAGATATATAATAGAGAGGTATAATAACACGCAGACAGATATAATAGAGAGATATAATAACTCGCAGAGAGATATAATAGAGAGGTATAATAGAGAGATATAATAATACGCAGAGAGATATAATAGAGAGATATAATAGAGAGATATAAGACGCAGAGAGGTATTATAGAGAGGTATAATAGAGAGGTATAATAGAAAGGTATAATAAGATGCAGAGAGGTATAATAGAGAGGTATAATAGAGATATAATAGAGAGGTATAATAGAGATATAATAACACGCAGAGAGGTATAATAGAGAGATATAATAGAAAGGTATAATAGAGAGATATAATAACACGCAGAGAGATATAATAGAGAGATATAATAGAGAGATATAATAGAAAGGTATAATAGAGAGATATAATAACACGCAGAGAGATATAATAGAGAGATATAATAGAGAGATATAATAACACGCAGAGACATATAATAGAGAGATATAAGACGCAGAGAGATATAATAGAGAGGTATAATAGAGAGATATAATAATACGCAGAGAGATATAATAGAGAGATATAATAGAGAGATATAAGACGCAGAGAGATATAATAGAGAGGTATAATAGAGAGATATAATAACACGCAGAGAGATATAATAGAGAGATATAATAGAGAGGTATAATAGAGAGGTATAATAGAGAGGTATAATAGAGAGGTATAATAGAGAGATATAATAAGACGCAGAGAGATATAATAGAGAGATATAATAGAGAGATATAATAGAGAGATATAATAGAGAGGTATAATAGAGAGGTATAATAGAGAGGTATAATAGAGAGGTATAATAGAGAGATATAATAGAGAGGTATAATAACACATTATTACATTGATTTCGCCTCTGGCAGCCAATGCATATACATCCCACAGGGACTGATAATGCTGCCACTAGAGGGCACTATATTACAACCTATTGGTGTCCCAGGGTTTGCCCGGACCTGAAAACTCGATTGAGAAGGGGGGAGATGGCTGGAGCTCACCCCCCTCTGCACACCGGCATACCCCCCAAACTCAGGGGGAGATGGCTGGAGCTCGCCACCCTCTGCACACCGGCACACCCCCCAAACTCAGGGGGAGATGGCTGGAGCTCACCACCCTCTGCACACCGACATACCCCCCAAACTCAGGGGAGAGATGGCCGGAGCTCACCCCCCTCTGCACACCGGCATACCCCCCAAACTCAGGGGAGAGATGGCTGGAGCTCACCACCCTCTGCACACCGACATACATCCCCAAACTCAGGGGAGAGATGGCCGGAGCTCACCCCCCTCTGCACACCGGCACACCCCCCAAACTCAGGGGGAGATGGCTGGAGCTCGCCACCCTCTGCACACCGGCACACCCCCCAAACTCAGGGGGAGATGGCTGGAGCTCACCACCCTCTGCACACCGACATACCCCCCAAACTCAGGGGCGAGATGGCTGGAGCTCACCACCCTCTGCACACCGGCATACCCCCCAAACTCAGGGGAGAGATGGCCGGAGCTCACCACCCTCTGCACACCGACATACCCCCCAAACTCAGGGGAGAGATGGCCGGAGCTCACCCCCCTCTGCACACCGGCATACCCCCCAAACTCAGGGGAGAGATGGCCGGAGCTCACCCCCCTCTGCACACCGGCATACCCCCCCAAACTCAGGGGGGAGATGGCTGGAGCTCACCCCCCTCTGCACACCGGCATACCCCCCAAACTCAGGGGAGAGATGGCCGGAGCTCACCACCCTCTGCACACCGGCATACCCCCCAAACTCAGGGGAGAGATGGCTGGAGCTCACCACCCTCTGCACACCGGCATACCCCCCAAACTCAGGGGGGAGATGGCTGGAGCTCACCCCCCTCTGCACACCGGCATACCCCCCAAACTCAGGGGAGAGATGGCTGGAGCTCACCACCCTCTGCACACCGGCATACCCCCCAAACTCAGGGGAGAGATGGCCGGAGCTCACCCCCCTCTGCACACCGGCATACCCCCCATCTCAGGGGAGAGATGGCTGGAGCTCACCACCCTCTGCACACCGGCATACCCCCCAAACTCAGGGGAGAGATGGCCGGAGCTCAACACCCTCTGCACACCGGCATACCCCCCAAACTCAGGGGAGAGATGGCTGGAGCTCACCACCCTCTGCACACCGGCACACCCCCCAAACTCAGGGGAGAGATGGCCGGAGCTCACCACCCTCTGCACACCGGCATACTCCCCAAACTCAGGGGAGAGATGGCCGGAGCTCACCACCCTCTGCACACCGGCATACCCCCCAAACTCAGGGGAGAGATGGCCGGAGCTCACCACCCTCTGCACACCGGCATACCCCCCAAACTCAGGGGAGAGATGGCCGGAGCTCACCACCCTCTGCACACCGGCATACCCCCCAAACTCAGGGGACAAATGGCTGGAGCTCACCACCCTCTGCACACCGGCATACCCCCCAAACTCAGGGGAGAGATGGCTGGAGCTCACCACCCTCTGCACACCGGCATACCCCCCAAACTCAGGGGGAGATGGCCGGAGCTCACCACCCTCTGCACACCGGCATACCCCCCAAACTCAGGGCTTATACCAGGACTCAGATTCTGCCCACTGAATGCTAGGTATATCAGAGAGCACTGAGACACACTACACCGCCCCACTAACTGCCGGCACTGGGCAACCGCTAGGCTCCAGCCTCACTCACTTCCGGCACCGGGCAACCTCTGGGCTCCAGCCTCACTCACAGCCAGCCCCAGGCAACTGCTGGGCTCCAGCCTCACTCACTGCCAGCACCGGGTAACCGCTGGGCTCCAGTCTCACTCACTCCCAGCACTGGGTAACCGCTAGGTGGGGGTTCCCGGGAGGTGGGGGTTCCCGGGAAGGTGGGGGTTCCCAGGGAGGTGGGGTACCAGGTAGGGCGTGGTCCCGGGAAGGGTGGGGTTCTGGGGAGGTGGGGGTTCTGGGGAGGTGGGGGGTTCCCGGGGAGGTGGGGGTTCCCGGGGAGGTGGGGGTTCCCAGGGAGGTGGGGTACCAGGAAGGGCGTGGTCCCGGGAAGGGTGTTGTTCTGGGGAGGTGGGGGGTTCCCGGGGAGGTGGGGGGTTCCCAGGGAGGTGGGGGTTCTGGGGAGGTGGGGGGTTTCCGGGGAGGTGGGGGTTCTGAGGAGGTGGGGGGTTCCAGGGAGGTGGGGGTTCCCAGGGAGGTGGGGTATCAGGAAGGGCGGGGAAGGTGGGGGTTCCAGGGAGGCGGGGGTTCCCGGGGAGGTGGGGGTTCCCGGGGAGGTGGGGGTTCCCAGGGAGGTGGGGGTTCCCGGGAGGTGGGGGTTCCCAAGAGGTGGGGGGTTCTCGGGAGGTGGGGGGTTCTGGGGAGGTGGGGGTTCCCGGGAGGTGGGGGTTCCCGGGAGGTGGGGGTTCCCGCGGTGGTGGGGGTTCCCAGGAGGTGGGAGGTTCAGGGGAGGTGGGGGTTCCCAGGGAGGTGGGGGTTCCCGGGAGGTGGGGGGTTCCTAGGAGTTGGGGTTCCCGGGGAGGTGGGGGTTCCCGGGAGGTGGGAGGTTCAGGGGAGGTGGGGGTTCTGGGGAGGTGGGGGGTTCCTGGGGAGGTGGGGGTTCTGGGGAGGTGGGGGTTCCCGGGGAGGTGGGGGGTTCCGGGGAGGTGGGAGTTCCCGTGGAGGTGGGGGGTTCCCGGGAGGTGGGGGGTTCCTGGGAGGTGGGGGGTTCCTGGGAGGTGGGGGTTCCCGGGGAGGTGGTGGTTCCCGGGGAGGTGGAGGTTCCGGGGAGGTGGGGGTTCCCAGGAGGTGGAGGTTCCGGGGAGGTGGGGGTTCCCGGGGAGGTGGAGGTTCCGGGGAGGTGGGGGTTCCCGTGAGGTGGAGGTTCCGGGGAGGTGGGAGGTTCAGGGGAGGTGGGGGTTCCCGCGGAGGTGGGGGTTCCCCGGGAGGTGGGGGTTCCCAGGAGGTGGGGGTTCCCGGGGAGGTGGGGGTTCCCAGGGAGGTGGGGGTTCCCGGAAGGTGGGAGGTTCAGGGGAGGTGGGGGTTCCCAGGAGGTGGGGGTTCCCGGGGAGGTGGGGGTTCCCGGGAGGTGGGGGTTCCCGGGAGGTGGGGGTTTCCGCGGAGGTGGGGGTTCCCGGGAGGTGGGGGTTCCCGGGAGGTGGGGGTTCCCAGGGAGGTGGGGGTTCCCGGGAGGTGGGAGTTCCCAGGAGGTGGGGTTTCCCAGGGAAATGGGGGTTCCCGGGAGGTGGGAGGTTCAGGGTTGGTGGGGGTTCCCAGGAGGTGGGAGGTTCAGGGTTGGTGGGGGTTCCCAGGAGGTGGGAGGTTCGGGGGAGGTGGGGGTTCCCGGGAGGTGGGGGTTCCCACGGAGGTGGGGGTTCCCGGGAGGTGGGGGTTCCCGGGAGGTGGGGGTTTCCAGGAGGTGGGAGGTTCAGGGTTGGTGGGGGTTCCCGGGAGGTGGAGGTTCCCGGGAGGTGGGGGTTCCCAGGAGGTGGGAGGTTCAGGGGAGGTGGGGGTTCCCAGGAGGTGGGGGTTCCCACGGAGGTGGGGGTTCCCTGGAGGTGGGGGTTCCCGGGGAGGTGGGAGTTCCCGTGGAGGTGGGGGGTTCCCGGGGAGGTGGGGGGTTCCCGGGAGGTGGGGGGTTCCCGGGAGGTGGGGGGTTCCTGGGAGGTGGGGGTTCCCGGGAGGTGGTGGTTCCCGGGGAGGTGGAGGTTCTGGGGAGGTGGGGGTTCCCAGGAGGTGGAGGTTCCGGGGAGGTGGGGGTTCCCGGGGAGGTGGAGGTTCCGGGGAGGTGGGGGTTCCCGGGAGGTGCAGGTTCCGGGGAGGTGGGAGGTTCAGGGGAGGTGGGAGGTTCAGGGGAGGTGGGGGTTCCCGCGGAGGTGGGGGCTCCCGCGGAGGTGGGGGTTCCCGGGGAGGTGGGGGTTCCCAGGGAGGTGGGGGTTCCCGGAAGGTGGGAGGTTCAGGGGAGGTGGGGGTTCCCAGGAGGTGGGGGTTCCCGGGGAGGTGGGGGTTCCCGGGAGGTGGGGGTTCCCGGGAGGTGGGGGTTCCCGCGGAGGTGGGGGTTCCCGGGAGGTGGGGGTTCCCGGGAGGTGGGGGTTCCCAGGGAGGTGGGGGTTCCCGGGAGGTGGGGGTTCCCGGGAGGTGGGGGTTCCTGGGGAGGTGGGGGTTCCTGGTGAGGTGGGGGTTCCGGGGAGGTGGGGGTTCCGGGGAGGTAGGGGGTTCCCGGGAGGTGGGGGTTCCCGGGGAGGTGGGGGTTCCAGGGAGGTGGGGGTTCCCTGGGAGGTGGGGGTTCCCGGGGAGGTGGGAGTTCCCGTGGAGGTGGGGGGTTCCCGGGGAGGTGGGGGGTTCCCGGGAGGTGGGGGGTTCCCGGGAGGTGGGGGTTCCCGGGAGGTGGTGGTTCCCGGGGAGGTGGAGGTTCTGGGGAGGTGGGGGTTCCCGGGAGGTGGAGGTTCCGGGGAGGTGGGGGTTCCCGGGGAGGTGGAGGTTCCGGGGAGGTGGGGGTTCCCGGGAGGTGCAGGTTCCGGGGAGGTGGGAGGTTCAGGGGAGGTGGGAGGTTCAGGGGAGGTGGGGGTTCCCGCGGAGGTGGGGGTTCCCGGGGAGGTGGGGGTTCCCAGGAGGTGGGGGTTCCCGAGGAGGTGGGGGTTCCCGGGAGGTGGGGGTTCCCGGGAGGTGGGGGTTCCTGGGAGGTGGGGGTTCCCAGGGAGGTGGGGGTTCCCGGGAGGTGGGGGTTCCTGGGAGGTGGGGGTTCCCGGGAGGTGGGAGGTTCAGGGGAGGTGGGGGTTCCAGGGAGGTGGGGGTTCCCATGGAGGTGGGAGGTTCAGAGGAGGTGGGGGTTCCCGGGAGGTGGGGGTTCCCAGGAGGTGGGGGTTCCCAGGAGGTGGGGGTTCCCGGGAAGTGGGGGTTCCTGGGAGGTGGGGGTTCCCAGGAGGTGGGAGGTTCAGGGTTGGTGGGGGTTCCCGGGAGGTGGAGGTTCCCGGGAGGTGGGGGTTCCCAGGAGGTGGGAGGTTCGGGGGAGGTGGGGGTTCCCGCGGAGTTGGGGGTTCCCACGGAGGTGGGAGGTTCAGGGGAGGTGGGGGTTCCCGGGAGGTGGGGGTTCCCGCGGAGGTGGGGGTTCCCGCAGAGGTGGGGGTTCCCAGGAGGTGGGAGGTTCAGGGGAGGTGGGAGGTTCAGGGGAGGTGGGGGTTCCCGGGAAGTGGGGGTTCCTGGGAGGTGGGGGTTCCCAGGAGGTGGGAGGTTCAGGGTTGGTGGGGGTTCCCGGGAGGTGGAGGTTCCCGGGAGGTGGGGGTTCCCAGGAGGTGGGAGGTTCGGGGGAGGTGGGGATTCCCGGGAGGTGGGGGTTCCCACGGAGGTGGGGGTTCCCGGGAGGTGGGGGTTCCCAGGAGGTGGGAGGTTCAGGGTTGGTGGGGGTTCCCGGGAGGTGGAGGTTCCCGGGAGGTGGGGGTTCCCAGGAGGTGGGAGGTTCAGGGGAGCTGGGGGTTCCCGGGAGGTGGGGGTTCCCACGGAGGTGGGGGTTCCCGGGAGGTGGGGGTTCCCGGGAGGTGGGGGTTCCCGCGGAGGTGGGAGGTTCAGGGGAGGTGAGGGTTCCCGGGAGGTGGAGGTTCCCGGGAGGTGGGTGTTCCCAGGAGGTGGGGGTTCCCAGGAGGTGGGAGGTTCAGGGGAGGTGGGGGTTCCAGGGAGGTGGGGGTTCCCGCGGAGGTGGGGGTTCCCGCGGATGTGGGGGTTCCCGGGAGGTGGGAGGATCAGGGGAGGTGGGGGTTCCCGGGAGGTGGAGGTTCCCGGGAGGTGGGGGTTCCCGGGAGGTGGGGGTTCCCAGGAGGTGGGGGTTCCCGGGAGGTGGGAGGTTCAGGGAAAGTAGGGGGTTCCCGGGAGGTGGGGGTTCCTGGGGAGGTGGGAGTTCCGGGGAGGTGGGGGTTCCCTGGGAGGTGGGGGTTCCCGGGGAGGTGGGGGTTCCCGGGAGGTGGGGGTTCCTGGGGAGGTGGGGGTTCCCGGGGAGGTGGGGGTTCCCTGGGAGGTGGGGGTTCCTGGGGAGGTGGGGGTACCGGGGAGGTGGGGGTTCCCTGGGAGGTGGGGGTTCCCGGGGAGGTGGGGGTTCCCGGGTGGTGGGGGTTCCCGGGGAGGTGGGGGTTCCCGGGAGGTGGGGGTTCCCGGGAGATGGGGGTTCCCGGGGAGGTGGGGGGTTCCCGGGGAGGACGGGGTTCCCAGGGGGGTGGGGGTACCCGGGAAGTTGGGGGTTCCGGGGAGGTGGGGGTTCCAGGGAGGTGGGGGTTGCCGGGGAGGTGGGGGTTCCCGGGGAGGTGGGGGTCCTGGGGAGGTGGGGGTTCCCGGGGAGGTGGGGGTTCCCGGGGAGGTGGGGGTTCCCGGGGAGGTGGGGGTTCCCGGGGAGGTGGGGGTTCCCGGGGAGGTGGGGGTTCCCGGGGAGGTGGGGGTTCCCAGGGAGGTGGGGGTTCCCGGGGAGGTGGGGGTTCCCGGGGAGGTGGGGGTTCCCGGGGAGGTGGGGGTTCCCGGGGAGGTGGGGGTTCCCGGGGAGGTGGGGGTTCCCAGGGAGGTGGGGGTTCCCGGGGAGGTGGGGGTTCCCGGGGAGGTGGGGGTTCCCGGGGAGGTGGGGGTTCCCGGGGAGGTGGGGGTTCCCGGGGAGGTGGGGGTTCCCAGGGAGGTGGGGGTTCCCAGGGAGGTGGTCCTATAGCCTACACAGCAATGAATCTATAAAATATTTATAAAAGGTTTATTCAGTCCCCGGTACGAGCAGCGAGGATGTAACTGACCCCGTAACACAGATAAAGGGGAAGTCCCGCAGTGCAGGCTCACATGAGGACAGCCGGTGCTGGGGCTGCTCCGTGCATCGGGTCGCGTGTTACCAGCGGGTTACCCGTGTGTGCAGGGTTATACGTGTTACCAGCGGATTACCCGTGTGTGCAGGGTTATACGTGTTACCAGCGGATTACCCGTGTGTGCAGGGTTATACGTGTTACCAGCGGGTTACCCGTGTGTGCAGGGTTATACGTGGTACCAGCGGATTACCCGTGTGTGCAGGGTTATACGTGTTACCAGCGGATTACCCGTGTGTGCAGGGTTATACGTGTTACCAGGGGATTACCCGTGTGTGCAGGGTTATACGTGTTACCAGCGGATTACCCGTGTGTGCAGGGTTATACGTGTTACCAGGGGATTACCCGTGTGTGCAGGGTTATACGTGTTACCATCGGATTACCCGTGTGTGCAGGGTTATACGTGTTACCAGCGGATTACCCGTGTGTTCAGGGTTATACGTGTTACCAGCGGATTACCCGTGTGTGCAGGGTTATACGTGTTACCAGCGGATTACCCGTGTGTGCAGGGTTATACGTGTTACCAGCGGATTACCCGTGTGTGCAGGGTTATACGTGTTACCAGCGGATTACCCGTGTGTGCAGGGTTATACGTGTTACCAGCGGATTACCCGTGTGTTCAGGGTTATACGTGTTACCAGCGGATTACCCGTGTGTGCAGGGTTATACGTGTTACCAGCGGATTACCCGTGTGTGCAGGGTTATACGTGTTACCAGGGGATTACCCATGTGTGCAGGGTTATACGTGTTACCAGCGGATTACCCGTGTGTGCAGGGTTATACGTGTTACCAGCGGATTACCCGTGTGTGCAGGGTTATATGTGTTACCAGCGGATTACCCGTGTGTGCAGGGTTATACGTGTTACCAGCAGATTACCCGTGTGTGCAGGGTTATACGTGTTACCAGCGGATTACCCGTGTGTGTAGGGTTATACAGTATAAGAGAGCTTTATCCAGGCACAATGGGAGTTACATGTCCAAACAGGTTCCAAAAAGCGTAGCAGACATGGCCGCTGCCAGCACACCCCATACGGGTGTATACAGTGCGGTGTGACGGGGCGGCCCTCGCCCATGAAGCACCCCTCCTAGTACTGAGCTTAACCCTTTGCTGGCAGAAAGATCAGCGACACACTGCAAGATAATGCAGCGTAGGCAGCTCTGGTTGTGACGGGGTTAATAGCAGCTGTGAATAATGATTATTTATTATTACACTTATTTTAATATTTGTGGGAAAATACGAATATTTCAGAGTAATAAAATAATACGTCAGAGTTCGGGTATGTAGTTTTATTACATGTAAAGAGACCTGTGAGGTTTGGGACGCTCTGTACATGTGAAGAAGAGACCTGTGAGGTTTGGGACGCTCTGTACATGTGAAGAAGAGACCTGTGAGGTTTGAGAAAGCTCTGTACATGTGAAGAAGAGACCTGTGAGGTTTGAGAAAGCTCTGTACATGTGAAGAAGAGACCTGTGAGGTTTGAGAAAGCTCTGTACATGTGAAGAAGAGACCTGTGAGGTTTGAGAAAGCTCTGTACATGTGAAGAAGAGACCTGTGAGGTTTGGGAAGCTCTGTACACGTGAAGAAGAGACCTGGAGCCTTGGCGGGTTTGAGGAGACCCCGAGCAGTGGCAGCTAGGCGGAGCGGGTCAGTAAGGTGCGGGAGAGCAGCACGGCGGCCCCCCGGCGTGGCAGGCTGTCAGGGCGTGGTAGTTTGGAGGAGTCTGGCTCAGCGCCTGCCTATTAGGGTGGGCCTCCAGGAAGGTGCAGGGATAAAAGAGACAGAAGGGGGGCGCTGGGGAGGCAGTGTCCACACGCCCCACCACGGCTTAACCCGCCGGGTGTGCGGGGAACTTGGGAAGGCAAAGGGCCCCCCCGGCCCCCCAAGGAGGCAAGAGGAGTCCAGCCTGAGGTCCTCCGGCTATTGGGTCATATTAAGTTATTGATCATATGGACTAAAACGGATAACAGTTAATGTGGGCGCCATTAGGGGAGTGACCTGCTTGGTCAGAATTTGTGGGGGTCAGGCCAGGGGGGGGGGGGTTACCCCTTTTTGATGCATCAAGACGATTTAGCCTTGTCCATTTTCCGAGAGGGCTGGAGGGTTGTGCGTGGGGCTTGGATTTGGGGTGAGACTGAGGGTGAGGATCAGCTCTCACTCATTTTGCATCATGGCCTGCGCCCGAGGCGCCACGTTTTGGGGCGAAAGTTATATAGAGAGTAGGCGGGTGTGGTCAAGGCGATTATAAGGGTTACGTGAGACCATCTTCGGTTTACGCAGGGTGCGGATTACTGTGTTATTATTTAGGTGTTCCAGGTTATGAGGCATGGATCTGTGGGTGCGAGGAGGGCAGAGAAAAGACCCTATGGGATGTAGTTGGGAATATTTAGGGATCAGGTGGGGGTAACTTGGTGGGGGTAAGAGGGGGCTCCGTCAGTCCCTGTTGCTCCCACTGATGCTGGGAAAAGAAATGGTTAATGGGCGTTCCATGACCAGCAGTCTTGTTGTGACACGCGGGGGATAAGGACTTCATGGAGGAGCAGTACTTGGTATAAATGAGGATTATGAGGAGCTTGGTGGAGGTGGCATTTTGGGAATCCTTTGTTGGTCTGGTCAGAAATATCTCCTGGAGTAGTATGGCGGCGAGAAACAGATGGGAGGTGGGATGGTCATGGAGGATGGAGAACAAGGCTCAGAGGTCAATTCTTCTACCCTGGTCAGGGGGCACCTCTCAGATATAGGGATAGATATGAGAAAAAAGAGAACCTAAAACATAGACTTAGGGGCCTATGCAGAGAGCAGCGAATTTTAAAATTGGCGAATTTCATAAAAAGTAGCTTTTTTGGAGAGTTTTATTCTCCATATGCAGAAAAGTGCGAATTCTGCTATGTTTAACATGGATGCGTGTGGCGAGTTTAAATTGGCGAGATGCGCGCTTCAGAAACGTGTAAAAACAAATTCGCGCCTTTTTTTTCCCTTTGCAATGGCCGCGAGCGTCAGCTTCTTGCCAATTTTTTCTGGCGAGGCAAAAAGGAGACAATCGCGCCATTTTATTGGCGCGAACAGCCGCTAGATGCCGTTCGCGCCTCTCTGCATTAGGATATTTTTAAAACTGGCAAGATTGAGGTTCTCGCCAGCCGCGAGGCGAGTTTTACAAATAGAAAAGAAAAATTGGCGCGTTTTTCGGAACTCGCCATTTTCTGCTGTTTTCTGCGCGATTTTCTCCAAAAAATGGCGAATTTCGAAATAGCGCTGCTCTCTGCATAGGCCCCTAAGTGCTCAACCTATTACATATACGTGATACTCAACAAAAATAAATGCAAATCAGTGTAATGATAACAAAATAAAAAATGTTGAAATTGATTAACCCTAATGGTGCAAGGATAAACCAATAATACAAGGGGATCCCACAGTCACCAAGAGTGAATGGGGGGGGGGGGGGGGGGCTGCCTAGGAATATACAACAAGCCTATCCATGAGGCTAAAGACAAAATGGCAAAAAAAGAGAGAGAAAGTCCTTGGCGCACTACCAGGTGTAATAAACCTGATGGGTAAGTCCCCAGTTCTCTGAATGAAGGAACAGTTCGTAGATCTCACAGATGATCTTTCAGAAATTCTTTGCTGGTGAATGTGTATCTGAAATCAGATAAAACAAAAGGACCATTGCGCAGTACTCTCTGATACTCTCCGCGTCTCGGAGCACCAGGTCTACCTCAGATGACGTCACTAATACACCGCCGCTCCTCTCCTCAGCCAGCTCACGCACGCAGTTCCACGTACAGTCTAAGCTCCACCCTACGCGCGTTTCATGACTACTGACGTCACTTCTTCAAGGGCGGTGTATTAGTGACGTCATCTGAGGTAGACCTGGCGCTCCGAGTCGCGGCCGCGAGTAAGAGATAGACGCGGGACCAAGCCTCTATATACACACCGCACAGCCATCTTCTCAAGCCTGCGGACGGCACGTTGTAATCCGCTCGTAAGGTCGTATAGCATGTGAGTGCATTTGCTGTTGATCTTAATTGTTTTATTAAATTGTGTTACGGTGCTACACCTTTGGCATTTTTATTATTTTTATGTATCTTCCGTGACTGTGATTGATCCACGTGGAGAGGGCAACTGTAACCACCTGAAGACCCACTGCTATCCAGTCTCACACACCAGAGCACCAGCTAAAGATACCTTTCAAGGCCTTTTGCTATCTACTTTCATGTAAGTAGTTAGCAGCTGCGTGGGTGGGATCTCCGGTATCAGAGAGTTCTGCGCAATGGTCCTTTTGTTTTATCTGATTTCAGATACACATTCACCAGCAAAGAATTTGTGAAAGATCATCTGTGAGATCTACGAACTGTTCCTCCATTCAGAGAACTGGGGACTTACCCATCAGGTTTATTACACCTGGTAGTGCGCCAAGGACTTTCTCTCTCTTTTTTTTGCCATAGGGATAGATATATTGAATCTGAGTCTGCAGGACGATGTTGCGGTTGGCGGGGGCCACAAGGGCAGTTTAAGGGAGTCACATGGCCTTGCTTGTGCCGGGGTGGTGTTCGGTTTAGTGTGGCGCCATTGGTGGAGGTCGGTGGACCTCTTGAGCTGTGGTCATGGTGGAGGTGGTGTCATGTCAGGCTAATGCGGCAGGTAGAGGAGTGTCCTCCCAACAATGTAATGCATACTTGTAGGGTCATCGGGCTTGTGGGGCCACGGGTATCCCGTGGGGTTTATTCTGAGCCGGGTCCCCAGGGAGTACAAGGTGATTTATTCAATGTTGTTATGATTGTTAATTAAAGCTGACTCGTTATTCCGCTCAGTATGGCGTTAGCGTGTTTATTTAGGGAGGGTAAGAGGGGACGGGCACAGAGGATGGAGAAGTCCTACAAACGCAATGTTACTCCTGGTGTGTGTTTGTCACATGAGGTGATCTGCTTCTCACACGTTCCCTCTGCTGATTATTTCCACGCTTGTCTCTCAGAAGGTCACAGTGACCTTTAAAAATAATTTAACACTTATCATTTCAAAAGATAGAAGAGGCTCAAATATCACCAAATAATAGTCTTAAACTCACATAGAATTATGCAATAAACAGCAAAGTCACAGGCTACAGCCAAACTATGGGTGTCCCATTTAAAGGTCCAGCACTGGAACACTGTATGGAGTGTGAATGTGAAAGTGTGTATACCCAGGGCTGGTACGTGTGTGTGTGTGTGTATACTGTGACAAACGCCCCTCTTTTGTAGCGCTGACGTCTGTCTGGGTTCTTCCCGACACAGTCTTCTAGGGTTAATTATACAACAAACAGGATCATTCAAAGTATTATGCTGCTTAACTCAGGCTTCTGCCTGCTTTATTTTCATCCAAGTAAGGTACTGCAGCTTTAACATGTGAAGGTTAGAGGTACTCAGATACTTTCATTCAGCAGTTCACATATTTCAGTGTTACAATATTTCCCACTCTGTTATTTCAAGAAATAAAACCAAAATCATATAAGCAAAATCCTATCCCTTTCAGGGATCTAACTACACATCAGAATTAGTCTCTCTAACAGCTGCTGGCCAACTAAACTGGTTCCCCAGCTTAAAACAATGCTCTCTCATTTAGGGTCACAAGATACAGCACAGTCTTTTAGCAACAGCAATAACCATTTGTTTTGTCTTATCTGTTCGTGGGGTCCAGGCAAATCCTCTGGTACTGTGATACGTGGAGGGGCCGTCAACCCCGATACTGGAAACAGGGGAGCAGCGATACCCCCAGCCTCCAGGCTCTAAGGAGAGAGAGTGAAATGCAAAACCTCTCTGCTCTAAGTACCTGTGCATGTGATTAGAAGAGCAGGTGAGGGAGAACTAGAGCCATTGTAATCTGTGGTCTGGATTTTCCATCCAGCTGCCTGAGTTAATGGGAAGCTGTGGAACGGATCATTAACTATTCCTGCACTTTCTGCTCTAAAATGGGGCAGAAAGCTGCCTAACATCTTTGGACTATGTCACATATCCCCCTCCCCAGCTCACACCTACTGGGGTGAGCGGCCATGGACCTCACTGGGGTGAGCGTCCTACCTGAAATACTTGAGCTAACTCCTCAGTACAACATTAAGTATTCACATGACACGAATATGAACTTTTCCCACGGCAATTATGGACAATAGGTTTCGTCATAAGAGACTATATTTGGCAAACATATTTTGTTGCTCTCTATTAGGGAACTATTTTGAAAAATAAGTGTCTAGCACACATTCTTACAACCCAGGATATGCTAAATATATTCAGAAAACCAGACAATTTCTATTACCTCCCTGGGTTGTTCTACTCTAGAATATGAACCTCATTATATAATTTACCAACTGAAAAGGGCATTTTTTTTTTCCATATTGTAAGCTACCAATATTTTTTCTCTTATACTACAGCCTTGTAATCTTAAGGGCCATCAACCCTGTATATTAATTTGTAGTTTAGCTACATTTTCAACACAGAGAACCAATATAACATTGTAATATTGACAAAATGCTTATTCTAGCTAGAGGCCTAATATACCTTAACTACAATAGCTTATTTGCATAGTTAAGTGTCCGTGACATAGTCCACACATGTAATAACAAAAAGAAATATCGGTCAATTCCCCAAACACATTTTTTTTTTTTTTTTTTTCTTTGACTTCCAGTCCATTACATTTCCTGACTTTATTTCATAGGCTGCTGCAACCTGCAAATGACTGGACTGTTTCTTTAGCCTCTGACAGAACTCTGGGGCCGGATAGTCTTTGTCTTTATATTGTGGCCCAGAGTGGCGAGATCCGGAAAAATTCAAGGCCAGCGTTGACCTTCGTCGCTTTTGCTTTGCAACCTTTGAACCTTTATGGTACTTCTTACTGCCATGTATTTTCTCAAGACCATCACTCTCAGAGATTTGGGATTTCCCCTCTGGGGCAATTATATGGTATTTAGAAGATGAAGCACTGATTACCTTGATGGGGTTCTCACTAACTCCGGCTGTACCCTGTGGCATTTTACCTTTGCAGCCGGCAGGCATGTAGTGTTGGGCCTCTCTTTCCTGAGGCCTACATTTATAAAGGCGGAAATACCGCTGTATAACCAGTGACGCATTTCTCAGGGTTTGATAGTGAATCCTGTTCTGTGTCATCCTAGTCAGAGACTGGATCTTTATAGTTGCTCCTTTCATAATGAGGAATCTGTTTCGTACCATGCGGGCACGGTAGAATGATTGAAGTACACAGGCTGCTTTATTCCGGCGATTAAACTGACGAATTTTCATCCCTCTGTAGGCAGCCTGTAGGATGATAGTTGCGGCGCGTTTACGCCGATAATTTTCTCTTTCCCTTCTTCCTTGGATAAGAGCTGTGCAGTGCTTCTGAATTATTCTAACGCTTTTCTCCTTTTTCAAAACGTTAAGTTCCTCCACGAGAGAATTCTGTTTTGTGCATATATGTCGCAATTCTGTTCTCAGAGCGTCCATTTCTTCCTGGTGCTGGCTCTGAGTGTGCATCAATGCATTCTGTAGTGCTTCCTGCACTTCTAATTTTTCCTGAGTCAACTGTTTCTTTACTTTTTCTGCTTGGTCAGTCAAATCTGAATTTTCCAATTTCAGAGTCTCATTTTCTTGCTTTACAGTCTCTAACTCACTCAGGGCAATCTCATGGGTTTGCTTCAACATTCCCAGCTCTGTGTTCAGACCGTGGCCCTCCAGGCGTGAGTTTTGCACCTCTGTGCTGAGCGCGTGAACCTCTTGTAGAGCCTTCCCGTATTTCTGTTTTAGGATAGCCATTACGGTGTTGGCCTTTTCCAGCCTAGTCGTCACCTCTTCCAGCTCACTCCGTAAGAGAGACTCTGTTTTCTTCAAAGCCTCGTACTCCTGTAAAGCTGGAAGTATACACCTCTGTAATTCGGCGTTCGATTCTCGCTCTTCCATCCAACATTCTCGCTCCTTCTTGCTCCATTCTCGCTCCTTCACCAAATCCTGCCACAGGACTTCATAATTATGGCGGGCAGCTTGGAGTGCAGAAACCAAAGCCTCTTTATCCTGGTTCAAGGATTCAGCTTCCCTTTGCTCCTCCTTTTCCTTTGCCACTGTTCCCGTGACAATTCTGCCGGTCACTCCGGTCTGCAGCACATCTCGGCGCCTTTCTGACGCATGTCCTGACAGCGCAGGTTCAAGTGGCTCGGTCACTTCCCCTGTGACTTGAGGAACAGTTTTCTTTTTCTTCTTCTTTCTTTTTGCTTTATTAGCTCCAGAGATATCAGTGGTACTGGGCACACGCTCACTGGTATCAGCTTCCACATCTTGCTTGCACTCATAGGGCGTTGCTTGCTTTTGCAGCTGTTTGTCTTTGAAAATTTTGGGGCACACATCTTCCATGTGACCTACTTTATGACAGGCCCAGCATACTAAATTCATCGGTGGGTACGACTCTCCTCCAGGGGCCACATACGAGTCGTCATCATCATCATCGTATGGCCTGAAGGGACACTGTTTTTCATGATTATGTACATTACAAAACAAACATTTCACGTCGGCCATTTTAGAAACCCGGCAGGGACAATTTGCTAGCTGCAATTTCACTCACTTCAGCAACTTGCATACAGCACTTGCTAGCTGCAAATTCACTCACTTCAGCAAAAGGCATTAGCTTTACAAACAGCACTTGCTAGATGCAATTTTTTTTTTTCTTCTTTTTCAGCAAAACATTTTGGTTTTCTGTTTGGGTACAGGGTGCTATTGCATCCACACTTCGCACATTCTCTGTGTATGCTAGAAGCACAACTGATATACACAGTGGGACAGACTTCACTCATAGCATCTGTACTTTAGTTCAGCTCGGCGGCCATTTTAAACCCCCGCATTTATTTGCAAACCCACAGACTTTTTTTTAGTGTCTCCCGGCATCTCCACCATATGTGACAAACGCCCCTCTTTTGTAGCGCTGACGTCTGTCTGGGTTCTTCCCGACACAGTCTTCTAGGGTTAATTATACAACAAACAGGATCATTCAAAGTATTATGCTGCTTAACTCAGGCTTCTGCCTGCTTTATTTTCATCCAAGTAAGGTACTGCAGCTTTAACATGTGAAGGTTAGAGGTACTCAGATACTTTCATTCAGCAGTTCACATATTTCAGTGTTACAATATTTCCCACTCTGTTATTTCAAGAAATAAAACCAAAATCATATAAGCAAAATCCTATCCCTTTCAGGGATCTAACTACACATCAGAATTAGTCTCTCTAACAGCTGCTGGCCAACTAAACTGGTTCCCCAGCTTAAAACAATGCTCTCTCATTTAGGGTCACAAGATACAGCACAGTCTTTTAGCAACAGCAATAACCATTTGTTTTGTCTTATCTGTTCGTGGGGTCCAGGCAAATCCTCTGGTACTGTGATACGTGGAGGGGCCGTCAACCCCGATACTGGAAACAGGGGAGCAGCGATACCCCCAGCCTCCAGGCTCTAAGGAGAGAGAGTGAAATGCAAAACCTCTCTGCTCTAAGTACCTGTGCATGTGATTAGAAGAGCAGGTGAGGGAGAACTAGAGCCATTGTAATCTGTGGTCTGGATTTTCCATCCAGCTGCCTGAGTTAATGGGAAGCTGTGGAACGGATCATTAACTATTCCTGCACTTTCTGCTCTAAAATGGGGCAGAAAGCTGCCTAACATCTTTGGACTATGTCACAATACCCAGGGCTGGTACGTGTGTGTGTGTATACCCAGGGCTGGTACGTGTGTGTGTGTATACCCAGGGCTGGTATGTGTGTGTGTGTGTGTGTGTGTGTGTGTATACCCAGGGCTGGTACGTGTGTGTATATACCCTGGGCTGGTACATGTGTGTTTGTGTGTACGTGTGTGTGTATATACCCTGGCCTGGTATGTGTGTGTATACCCAGGGCTGGTACGTGTGTGTGTGTATATATACCATGGGCTGGTACGTGTGTGTGTGTATACCCAGGGCTGGTACGTGTGTGTACGTGTGTGTGTGTGTACGTGTGTGTGTATATATACTATGGGCTGGTACGTGTGTGTGTGTGTGTGTGTGTGTGTACGTGTGTGTGTGTGTATACCCAGGGCTGGTACGTGTGTGTGTATATATACCATGGGCTGGTACGTGTGTGTATATACCCTAGGCTGGTACATGTGTGTTTGTGTGTACGTGTGTGTATATACCCAGGGCTGGTATGTGTGTGTGTGTATATACCCAGAGCTGGTACATGTGTATGTGTGTATGTGTGTGTGTATAGCCAAGGCTGGTACGTGTGTGTGTGTGTGTATACCCAGGGCTGGTACGCGCGCGTGTGTGTGTGTAGCCAAGGCTGGTACGCGCGTGTGTGTAGCCAAGGCTGGTACATGTGTGTGTAAGCCTCCCTGCCCGGCTCCCTAGGAAGGTTACATCGGTGTAATGGTGTACTGAACCTCCGCGTTGGGTTACCTTGGCGTGGGCTGTGTATGGTCGGCTGGGCGACAGGAAAGATGGGCACCAGGAGTTTTATAGAACAGCCTCAATGTTAATGTTCCCAGGCTTGGGGAGCACTGTAGTCACAGTTACATATAGATGGACATAGTTGTACTTCATTTCACCCACACAGCTATCGCTCATGATACGGGTTTTCCCCGAGTGCCCGCTCAACACTCATGGGAGGTGCATTTACTTGTTGCAGAACTTGCTTTATATTGTGGCCTGGGCTGGCCCCCCCAAAACCCCCTCCCTCCCCCCATAGCCACATCCTTATTGTCCATTTAACTGCGGATCCTGCTGAGATCCTGGTCTGTGTAACGTTACTGTTACTTTCCAACCCTGCTTTGGGACTGACACTTCCTCAGGGGTTACTGAACCCTGTGGATGGAGATCTGCTTGTAGGGCTGCTTCCCAGACATCCTGGGGGCACGTCTGCTTGGCTCACTGAGGCATGTCTGCATTCCCGTTACTGGGACACGCTCATCTCTTTTATGGCCAAACTATAGGATCCTATCAGACAAGGCACTGTCCCTGTCTGAAACACAATAAAAGGGGGGCCTGATCTATGCTATACTTTGGGGAACACCTTCCCTGCCTTTCCTCCTTGAAGCTTCTCTTCTGCTACCATGCTGGAACTCTTCCCCAGAATCCTATGCTCCTCTCCTTTATACGTCCTATGACAGTCTGCTGTGTCACCACTGGGTGGAGCTTAACCTCTACTCTCACTGTTAACTCCTTGCCTACTTTAGTAACCAACAACAGGTGTGTGTGTGTGTGTGTATTTCTTTTTGCATTCACCCAGAATATAACAGGCAGTGGGGCCATTTGGGGTCCTTTATATTTAGGGGCAGACTAGAGGACCCTATTACCCAGTCTGTGACCTAAGACCCAAACCTACACGGTAACCCTGCTGCTGAAGTTCGGGATTCTTTTGTTACCTTGTTTTTTTTGAAGGGTGGGGGAAGGACATTTCGACCTAATGTGTTCCCCTAATTTCCAAAAACAAACGGCTGAATGGTATTTGTTCAAAACTGATCTGAGTGATAAATATTGTGGCGCGTGTGGTGCAGTGTGTATCAGACACCTGGGTGTAGGAGTGTGAGGAGTTGTAGTGACATTGAAGAGGCAGAGGCCCCAGCATGGGGTCGTAGGCTCCTTAAGGGCTGCGACGTCCTGATTGGCAAGAGCTGTGGGGGGGGGGGGGTCGGCTAACCCCCCTCCCCCTTCCCCCACGGAGTGGGAAGGCTGCTTGTCCCCTCCCATGCAGGGGGAGGGGGGAGAGGGTATAAAGAGTGGGGCCCCAGGGGAGAGAGACAGAGCTAACGGAATTCCCACCCATCCATCCCCAATGTTTTGCTATTGTATTGAGCTGTTGGAATGTTATATTAACATGATTTGTATCACACAGGAGCAGTTTGTCTCCTCGTCACAGCGGAGCTGCTGCGCCAGCCAAGCTCAGGAGACGGAGAACGGGCGAGGACTTTAGCGTCTGCCCGTCAGCTGGAGCCCCTAGAACAGCGCGGCAGGCTGGAGGCGCCGGCTGTAGGGCCGGGCCGGCCTATGCCCAATCAACGCTGGTAAAAGGCTGGGCGCCAGCTTTAGGGCTGGGGGAGGGAAGCAGCCCAACATCGGCTGAATGAGGATCTCCCCCTCCCATTTTACAGTGCTTTTGGGCGGGGGGAGGGAGCGGGCAAATTGCTGGCTGCCTGGGCAAGGATCTCCCCCCCATTTTGCATGGAGCATACTTGGCTGGCGGGCAGGCTGGTTGATTTTAACAGCGGATGTTAAAATAAAGCTGTGACCTTTTCTTCCAACATTGTGTGGTCTCCATTATTTGGTTTAGCGTCACAAAGGAGGGGCGGCGCATAAAGCCTTTATTTATTTGTTTTTTAATGTCTCATTTATTCCGGAAATTCTACATTTTGATCCTAATAACAAAGCCGCCTTTTAGTTGCATCTTTTGATCAAGCCGCTAACTGCGTATCTTAATATATAAAATCGAATGGTTAGTGAGGTTAGTGCTATCTGCGGTGAATCTCATTGGTCCGTGACTGTCATTGCCCAAGAGGTACGCCCGGTGAATCTCATTGGTCCAAGAGGTACGCCCCACTGTGACATCACCTCCTTCACTCTCACACACTTGCAGTCACACCACACGGCCAGAACCTCTGACGACTCCTTGGTAAGTTGACATGTCACACTCTCACCCCCCACACTCACACACAACCCCCCACACTCACACCCCCCACACTCACACACAACCCCCCACACTCACACCCCCCACACTCACTCGCCCCCCACACTCACACACAACCCTGTACACACAGTCACCCCCTCACACTCACACTCACTCAGTGTCACTCACCGCCCACACTCACACACAACCCCCCACACTCACACACAACCCTGTACACACAGTCACCCCCTCACACTCAGTGTCACTGAACACTGTACACACACCCACTGTCACACACCCACTGTCACCCCACACACACTCAGTGTCACTCACCCCCCACACACACACTCAGTGTCACTCACCCCCCACACTCACACACAACCCCCCACACTCACACACAACCCTGTACACACAGTCACCCCCTCACACTCAGTGTCACTTAACACTGTACACACACTCACTGTCACACACACACTGTCACCCCTGTGCACACACACACACACATCTTACACACATCTTACACATTACACACATTTACAATTCTCCCTCCGCAACGACAATCGCCCATTACCTTCATTCTCCCTCCGCAACGACCCGCTCATATTACAGCGGACCTTACACCGCCCGCTCTCTGCCCACCTCATATATGGGCGCCTCTCCCTCCGCAACGACAATCCTCTAAACCGCACATATTACAGCGGCCCATTACCCTTACTAAACTGCCGCCCATTACCTTCATTCTCCCTCCGCCACGAACCGCTCATATTACAGCGCCCGTTACACCGCCCGCTCTCTGCCCACCTCATATATGCCCGCCGCCGCGCACATTACACCGCCCGCACGCGTCCATTAACTCGCGCGCACATTACACCGGCCTGTGCAAATACCCCTATAAACCGCCACCCACAACGCACTCTTTCTACATTTTTACTAATGCCCCACAAACTCTGGTACTAATTCAAATGTATTTCTCTTTCTACAATGCCGTGCACCTACGCAGTGTAAATTCTATTTGTAAAATGGCCGACACACTTAACATTCTACATCATTCACACATCAACTACATTAATTTACCAAACTTTTGCCTTTACAACTACTAAATACAAAGATTTGCCTCTACAAACACATGGACGCCGCTCACCGCCTACTCTTTATCAACTTCAATTTCTTCTCAAACTACTCACTTACAATTACAATAAATTTCTATCACTACAATGCCGTACGTTTGGCGTGCACCTACGCAGTGTCAATTAAATGTCTAAAATGGCCGACACTAATTTTCTTTTCCTATTATCCATTTATACCATCTTTTCATTTATTTTCTCTTTATTTCATAGCCGCTATAATACATTTTCTTTACACTTTGCTAATGTATTTTTTTTATCCATTCTTATAATTTAGTCCTTTATTTATTTTTTTCCATAGCCGCTATATCATTATTTATTCCTTTCTTTATTTTTTTGCATAGCCGCTATATCATACTTTCACTTTTACTCAACTTTCCTTCATTCACACATCGCCACACATATTACATTAATACATTCAACATCATTCACACATCAACTACATACATTTAAATCTTCCAATGGCCTCCGCACGCCAATCTCTGGATGCGCTCCGCAGAAACTTTTTTTTTTTCAACATTTTTTTTTTCTGCCAAAATGTAAAACTTTATTAACACAAATTTCTACAAACATTTTACATCTACCAATGACCTCCGAACGGCGCTCCGAATTTCTACAATGGCGTGCACCTACGCAGTGTCAATTCAATTTATAAAATGGCCGACACACTACATTTCTTTTACTATTATCCATTTATATTATATTTTGTTTTATTTTCTTTCTTTCATAGCCGCTATAATACTTTTTATTTACATTACCCCCGCTTTGCTAATTTTTTTTTTATCCATTCTTATAATTTCTTCCTTGCCGCTATATCATACTTTCATTTTTAATCAACTTTGATTCATTCACACATCACCACACATATTACATTCATACATTCAACATTATTCACACTTCAACTACATACATTTCAATCTTCCAATGCCCTCCGCACGCCAATCTCTGGCTGCGCTCCGCACACACCACTTTCACCAACAACTCATTTCAAAAGATTTTTTTTTTTTTTTTTTCTGACAACATTTTTAACTTTATTAACAAACATTTGTACAAACATTTGACATCTAACAATGCCCTCCGAACGCCAATCTCTGGATGCTCTACGCTCGCAAACTTTTATTTTAAAATATTCTTTTTATTTGTACCAACATTTTTTTCTTTATTAAATGCTCTTTTTAACTACTTTTAATAAAAATACATCATATTTACTCTTCTTTACTGCTATTTCACAACACCCACCCACCCTTCCTCTTCCCACACACCCCCACCCACCCACCCTTCCTCTTCCCACACACCCCCACCCACCCACCCTTCCTCTTCCCACACACCCCCACCCACCCACCCTTCCTCTTCCCACACACCCCCACCCACCCACCCTTCCTCTTCCCACACACCCCCACCCACCCACCCTTCCTCTTCCCACACACCCCCACCCACCCACCCTTCCTCTTCCCACACCCCCCACCCACCCACCCTTCCTCTTCCCACACACCCTTCCTCTTCCCACACACCCCCACCCACCCACCCTTCCTCTTCCCACACACCCCCACCCACCCACCCTTCCTCTTCCCACACACCCCCACCCACCCACCCTTCCTCTTCCCACACACCCCCACCCACCCACCCTTCCTCTTCCCACACACCCCCACCCACCCACCCTTCCTCTTCCCACACACCCCCACCCACCCACCCTTCCTCTTCCCACACACCCCCACCCACCCACCCTTCCTCTTCCCACACACCCACCCTTCCTCTTCCCACACACCCCCACCCACCCACCCTTCCTCTTCCCACACACCCCCACCCACCCACCCTTCCTCTTCCCACACACCCCCACCCACCCACCCTTCCTCTTCCCACACACCCCCACCCACCCACCCTTCCTCTTCCCACACACCCCCACCCACCCACCCTTCCTCTTCCCACACACCCCCACCCACCCACCCTTCCTCTTCCCACACACCCCCCACCCACCCACCCTTCCTCTTCCCACACACCCCCCCTTCCTCTTCCCACACACCCCCCCTTCCTCTTCCCACACACCCCCCCTTCCTCTTCCCACACACCCCCCCTTCCTCTTCCCACACACCCCCCCTTCCTCTTCCCACACACCCCCCCTTCCTCTTCCCACACACCCCCCCTTCCTCTTCCCACACACCCCCCCCTTCCTCTTCCCACACACCCCCCCTTCCTCTTCCCACACACCCCCCCTTCCTCTTCCCACACACCCCCCCTTCCTCTTCCCACACACCCCCCCTTCCTCTTCCCACACACCCCCACCCACCCACCCTTCCTCTTCCCACACACCCCCACCCACCCACCCTTCCTCTTCCCACACACCCCCACCCACCCACCCTTCCTCTTCCCACACACCCCCACCCACCCACCCTTCCTCTTCCCACACACCCTTCCTCTTCCCACACACCCCCACCCACCCTTCCTCTTCCCACACACCCCCACCCACCCACCCTTCCTCTTCCCACACACCCCCACCCACCCACCCTTCCTCTTCCCACACACCCCCACCCACCCACCCTTCCTCTTCCCACACACCCCCACCCACCCACCCTTCCTCTTCCCACACACCCCCACCCACCCACCCTTCCTCTTCCCACACACCCTTCCTCTTCCCACACACCCCACCCACCCACACACCCTTCCTCTTCCCACACACCCCACCCACCCACCCACCCTTCCTCTTCCCACACACCCCACCCACCCACCCTTCCTCTTCCCACACACCCCACCCACCCACCCACCCTTCCTCTTCCCACACACCCCACCCACCCACCCTTCCTCTTCCCACACACCCCACCCACCCACCCACCCTTCCTCTTCCCACACACCCCCACCCACCCACCCTTCCTCTTCCCACACACCCCACCCACCCACCCTTCCTCTTCCCACACACCCCACCCACCCACCCTTCCTCTTCCCACACACCCCACCCACCCACCCACCCTTCCTCTTCCCACACCCCACCCACCCACCCTTCCTCTTCCCACACACCCCACCCACCCACCCTTCCTCTTCCCACACACCCCACCCACCCACCCACCCTTCCTCTTCCCACACACCCCACCCACCCACCCACCCTTCCTCTTCCCACACACCCCACCCACCCACCCTTCCTCTTCCCACACACCCCACCCACCCACCCTTCCTCTTCCCACACACCCCACCCACCCACCCTTCCTCTTCCCACACACCCCACCCACCCACCCTTCCTCTTCCCACACACCCCACCCACCCACCCTTCCTCTTCCCACACACCCCACCCACCCACCCTTCCTCTTCCCACACACCCCCACCCACCCACCCTTCCTCTTCCCACACACCCCCACCCACCCTTCCTCTTCCCACACCCCACCCACCCACCCACCCTTCCTCTTCCCACACACCCCACCCACCCACCCACCCTTCCTCTTCCCACACACCCCACCCACCCACCCACCCTTCCTCTTCCCACACACCCCACCCACCCACCCTTCCTCTTCCCACACACCCCACCCACCCACCCTTCCTCTTCCCACACACCCCACCCACCCACCCTTCCTCTTCCCACACACCCCACCCACCCACCCTTCCTCTTCCCACACACCCCACCCACCCTTCCTCTTCCCACACACCCCACCCACCCACCCTTCCTCTTCCCACACACCCCACCCACCCACCCACCCTTCCTCTTCCCACACACCCCACCCACCCACCCTTCCTCTTCCCACACACCCCACCCACCCACCCACCCTTCCTCTTCCCACACACCCCACCCACCCACCCACCCTTCCTCTTCCCACACACCCCACCCACCCACCCACCCTTCCTCTTCCCACACACCCCACCCACCCACCCTTCCTCTTCCCACACACCCCACCCACCCACCCACCCTTCCTCTTCCCACACACCCCACCCACCCACCCTTCCTCTTCCCACACACCCCACCCACCCACCCTTCCTCTTCCCACACACCCCACCCACCCACCCACCCTTCCTCTTCCCACACACCCCACCCACCCACCCACCCTTCCTCACCCCACCCACCCACCCTTCCTCTTCCCACACACCCCACCCACCCACCCTTCCTCTTCCCACACACCCCACCCACCCACCCTTCCTCTTCCCACACACCCCACCCACCCACCCTTCCTCTTCCCACACACCCCACCCACCCACCCACCCTTCCTCTTCCCACACACCCCACCCACCCACCCACCCTTCCTCTTCCCACACACCCCACCCACCCACCCTTCCTCTTCCCACACACCCCACCCACCCTTCCTCTTCCACACACCCCACCCACCCACCCACCCTTCCTCTTCCCACACACCCCACCCACCCACCCACCCTTCCTCTTCCCACACACCCCACCCACCCACCCTTCCTCTTCCCACACACCCCACCCACCCACCCACCCTTCCTCTTCCCACACACCCCACCCACCCTTCCTCTTCCACACACCCCACCCACCCACCCTTCCTCTTCCCACACACCCCACCCACCCACCCACCCTTCCTCTTCCCACACACCCCACCCACCCACCCTTCCTCTTCCCACACACCCCACCCACCCACCCTTCCTCTTCCCACACACCCCACCCACCCACCCTTCCTCTTCCCACACACCCCACCCACCCACCCTTCCTCTTCCCACACACCCCACCCACCCACCCTTCCTCTTCCCACACACCCCACCCACCCACCCTTCCTCTTCCCACACACCCCACCCACCCACCCTTCCTCTTCCCACACACCCCACCCACCCACCCACCCTTCCTCTTCCCACACACCCCACCCACCCACCCTTCCTCTTCCCACACACCCCACCCACCCACCCTTCCTCTTCCCACACACCCACCCACCCACCCTTCCTCTTCCACACACCCCACCCACCCACCCTTCCTCTTCCCACACACCCCACCCACCCACCCTTCCTCTTCCCACACACCCCACCCACCCTTCCTCTTCCCACACACCCCACCCACCCACCCTTCCTCTTCCCACACACCCCACCCACCCACCCTTCCTCTTCCCACACACCCACCCTTCCTCTTCCCACACACCCCACCCACCCACCCTTCCTCTTCCCACACACCCCACCCACCCACCCTTCCTCTTCCCACACACCCCACCCACCCACCCTTCCTCTTCCCACACACCCCACCCACCCACCCTTCCTCTTCCCACACACCCCACCCACCCACCCTTCCTCTTCCCACACACCCCACCCACCCACCCTTCCTCTTCCCACACACCCCACCCACCCACCCTTCCTCTTCCCACACACCCCACCCACCCACCCTTCCTCTTCCCACACACCCCACCCACCCACCCTTCCTCTTCCCACACACCCCACCCACCCACCCTCCTCTTCCCACACACCCCACCCACCCACCCTTCCTCTTCCCACACACCCCACCCACCCACCCTTCCTCTTCCCACACACCCCACCCACCCACCCTTCCTCTTCCCACACACCCCACCCACCCACCCTTCCTCTTCCCACACACCCCACCCACCCTTCCTCTTCCCACACACCCCACCCACCCACCCTTCCTCTTCCCACACACCCCACCCACCCTTCCTCTTCCCACACACCCCACCCACCCACCCTTCCTCTTCCCACACACCCCTCCTCTTCCCACACACCCCACCCACCCACCCTTCCTCTTCCCACACACCCCACCCACCCACCCTTCCTCTTCCCACACACCCCACCCACCCACCCTTCCTCTTCCCACACACCCCACCCACCCACCCTTCCTCTTCCCACACACCCCACCCACCCACCCTTCCTCTTCCCACACACCCCACCCACCCTTCCTCTTCCCACACACCCCACCCACCCACCCTTCCTCTTCCCACACACCCCACCCACCCACCCTTCCTCTTCCCACAACCCCACCCACCCACCCTTCCTCTTCCCACAACCCCACCCACCCTTCCTCTTCCCACACACCCCACCCACCCTTCCTCTTCCCACAACCCCACCCACCCACCCTTCCTCTTCCCACAACCCCACCCACCCACCCTTCCTCTTCCCACAACCCCACCCACCCTTCCTCTTCCCACACACCCACCCTTCCTCTTCCCACACACCCACCCTTCATTTATGTTCCCACACCCCCACCCAACCACCCTTCCTCTTCCCACACACCCCACCCACCCTTCCTCTTCCCACACACCCCACCCACCCTTCCTCTTCCCACAACCCCACCCACCCTTCCTCTTCCCACAACCCCACCCACCCTTCCTCTTCCCACAACCCCACCCACCCTTCCTCTTCCCACAACCCCACCCACCCACCCTTCCTCTTCCCACAACCCCACCCACCCACCCTTCCTCTTCCCACAACCCCACCCACCCACCCTTCCTCTTCCCACAACCCCACCCACCCACCCTTCCTCTTCCCACAACCCCACCCACCCTTCCTCTTCCCACAACCCCACCCACCCTTCCTCTTCCCACAACCCCACCCACCCACCCTTCCTCTTCCCACAACCCCACCCACCCACCCTTCCTCTTCCCACAACCCCACCCACCCACCCTTCCTCTTCCCACACACCCACCCTTCCTCTTCCCACACACCCACCCTTCATTTATGTTCCCACACCCCCACCCAACCACCCTTCCTCTTCACACACCCCCACCCACCCACCCTTACTCTTCCCACATCCCCACACACCCACCTTTACTCTTCACACACCCCCACCCACCCACCCTTGCTCTTCACACCCCCCCACCCACCCACCCTTGCTCTTCACACACCCCCACCCACCCACCCTTGCTCTTCACACCCCCCCACCCACCCAGCCTTACTCTTCACACCCACCCACCCTTACTCTTCCCACACCACCACCCACCCACCCACCCTTCCTCTTCCCACCCACCCACCCTTCATTTATGTTCCCACACCCCCACCCACCCACCCTTCCTCTTCCCACACCCCCACCCACCCACCCTTCCTCTTCCCACACCCCCACCCACCCTTTCTCTTAGCACACCCCCACCCACACCCTTGCATTTCATAACAACAATCATTTATTACTATACCAATTATTATCACATGGACTCTTACATATGTTTATTACAAATGTATATACCAGTTTTTATTCTTCATCAACGACAATAAAATATTTTTACAAATTTTATATATTAATCTTTCTTTTCATTCTATTTCATTCATATACTTTTTATTACAAACAACATTATTTTTTATTTTATCCATTCACATTCCGGGCAACGCCGGGTCTATCAGCTAGTACTAAATAAAACGGTTAAATGAATGAAACTGGACCCTGGATCTCAGATTAACATTGTACCCGATACAGAAGATAAGAGACTGAACACAAAACCACAACTGAAACACACAAATAAAAGTAACAGGTTATTCTGGAAGAGATTTACCGGGGGAGGTGGGAGATGTCATGCGAGAATTAATCATAGAAACAACACATACAAGCTTCTTCTGATTGTGGTACCTAAGATGTTACTCTAGTCCTAGTCTTGGCCACGCGCGAGACCCTCCATTTGGAAAGTGGGACCTCTCACTACAAGACTGCCCTGAGCTTAGTTATGAGACCCTCATTCCAGGACTTGGGTCAAAGGGTCACAAGTGATACAAACAATTGAGGAACCAATGGGGGGTTGGGGTGAGGTAACGGGGCTTGGGGGTGATGGGGGGAGGTAACGGGGTTAGGTGGTGATGGGGGGAGGAAACGGGGTTGGGGGAGGTAACAGGGTTTGGGGGTGATGGGGGGAGGTAACGGGGTTGTGGGGGATGAGCGGAGGTAACGGGTTGGGGGGAGGGGGTTGTTGGAAAACTCCAAGGTCACGGGACACTCATCCTGGATTTTGGCAGCTGAAACTATCAGAAGAAAGTATATTTAATGCCCCATCTGGAGATTACCGATTCCTACACTTACCTTTCGGCATAACTTTAGTACCAGAGTACTGTATATCACTAAACTATACACACGATTTCTAAACATATTGGGGGCGTTAACATCTTCGTGGATCACAATTATTTGCGGTTCAACAAAAGAAGAAGATGACGGTGCTTTAAAAGGTTTTGGAAGCAACGAAAGCGGCAAACATGGAATTAAATTAGGAAAAAACGCATGTGGGTGGGCTCTCTTACAGGGGGGTTACAGAATGAACGTTTATTGGCGGCGTGGTTTCCCGTGAAGATATCAAATCCGACGAAAGAAAAGTGGCAGCCAAGGAAATAAAGTCTCGTCTGTAGGATTCTCCGCGTTACCCGACATGGTGAAATGACTTTATTCCTAATCTTTCAGCAAAGACAGCGCCACTGCGTACACTCCCGGACACTGTAAATGGATGTGATTTTGAAAGAACAATGGATACAGAAGCCAGTGCTGCAGTTGTATTCTGCAGAAAAACCCATTTCATTCTCCAGAAGCACAACGATTCTTGGCAGCCCGTGTCCTTAGCTGATGTGGAGACCAGTTAGGCACACACTGCGAAAGAGCTTTTAGGAATATTGTTTGCTGGGGAACAATTTAATTAATATATTCATGGCCAGATGGTAGGAATAGAAACATATAACAAGCCCCTGATGGCTTTATTTTGTAAAGCGCTAAATGACTGTACTTTGAGCTTTCAACGAATGGCGATTGTAAAATCAATCCAAATAGTTAACCACCAACTGCAAAGAATCAAATGAGACACAGCAGGATGGATCACGAGGGATCCCTGCAGATATCATAACAAAGGGAAGGCCCCATAAGATGGAAATTGCTCTTCAAGTGTAAGTATTCTGGCGCAGGTTCACTGTGGCAAGTGAGCAGGATCCGGTAGCTAAACTCGCCTCCTTTAAATGCACACGGGGTCCTTCTATTTTCTGCAGCACTATTGGAAGGGGTATACAGAAGGTATAAAATAACTTGCAGGTAACATTTGGGGGGAGAAGGTAAAAAAAGAATGCTTTTCTGGGGGGACAGTGCAAGGTGCATCTACTCACTTGCTGCTGGTTGGAAAAGAAAGCATGCTCTCCTGTGTAAGCAGGAACAAGTCATGGGGTGTACCAACTAGCAGGGGAAGGATAGGCAAACCATCTCAGATATGAGCAGGGGGTGGGGGGGGGGTTGCCTAGGCAACAGGCTGGGAAGCCACAAGGGAACGCAACAATGTAGCAGCGTTACACTGAGGAGTGATAGCAACCTAAGGAAAGGGGAAAACCTTACAGGTTCCAGAACAGTAAGAGACTAGTGGAACTGCAGACATAGAAGGGATAATTTTCTAGGGCAGCAAGATGCGATGAGCCTTTGAAAAGAAATGCTGCAAAGGTTCCCTGCCAGTCATTGGGGTGAACGGGAGTGCAAGAAAAGGAGACCAAGAAGTGATGTATAGGCCGCAATCTATTCAAGATATTGCTATGTGGACGGAGAATGGGTTCCATGGTTGCAAATACAAACCCTGGTAACTCACAATGAAGCCCCGCCCTGTGCGCACAGATCGGATTAGAAGGTAAACGCTGATTTGTTTTCCTGGGACTCAAATAACTATTTAAAATAGTGACAGGTTATTATTCTTTGTATGCAGACGTGTCCACAATAAGCAGTACTAGCAGCTAATCTGTGTTAGCCACAAGTATGATGCGCACATTTGCGGCGCAGTATTCCGGGCGAAGTCCTCGGGGAGAGAGCGAGCTACGATTTTCCAACGCAGAATTTAGGCAATTTGCCAGAAATTAGGACTTTTTTTTTGACACAATATCCAGTCCAATGTAAGGGTTTGGGGAAGGTTCAGCAGAGACAGGAAAAGAAACCTATGAAAAACATCTTTTGAATGTGGAGGTGGTTTCTGCAGAGATATTAGTTTATTAAATCGCTGAACAACGATTTGTCTCCGACGCAAAAGACGGGGAGAAGGTTTAGGTTGGGGGGGCGGGAGCAACTCCGTCTTCAAGAGCCACCAACAGGGCAGGTTCTCAGGATATCTCTGCTTCAGCGCAGATGGCTCAATCAGTGGCTCAGTCTTAGACTGCACCACCTGTGCTGAAGCAGGGATATCCTGAAAACCGGCACTGTTCGTGGCCCTTGAGGACTGGAGTTACCCACCCCTGGATTAGGTTTATATAGCATTGCTTAGTACATAAATCCTAATTAGCCCCTCATTTGAAAATCTCTTGCAGTAATATATATATATATATATATATATATATATATATATATATATATATATATATAGGCAGTAGTCT